>NC_143137.1:10657115-10815769 GCF_059928025.1 Delphinapterus leucas | reverse complement strand
AGCCATCTTCCCTGTGGACTGCCATACTTGGCCACCATCTTCTCCCCTTTGCCATCTAACTTCTATTTGTTTCTCAAGTCTCAGCCTTCTCTAAAAAACCTCTCCCCTAACTGCATCATCTCCTGCTCTCCTGTAAGTTCCCCGAGCATCTCTTATACGCACAGTGCTACCGTACAGTCGTGAACAAGACAGACCTGATCCCAGCCTAATGGGCTACACAGTCAAGCTGGGAAGAAAGGCCTTAAGCAAACAATTAGATATACACAATTAACACAATTATTAGCAGTGTTCAGAGTATCGTAAAGGAGAAAAGAGGGAGGCATAGAAATGTAGAGCCGCAGAGCCTAATCCAGAGCTAGGGTGGAGGAAAGACCCCCTTGAGGACGTCAGGCATACTCTGCCATCATGGCCTTGGCAAAGACAAGGAAAAATACAAAAAAAAAAGAAAAATCAAAATATATTCACAACATTCTAGAGAGAGGGGGCAACATATATACAAAAAACACCTTAAGGCAAAGGAGAGGAGGGAATCTGGCATATTTTGGGAACAAGGAGAAAGGGGGCTCAAGATGAGGCTGGAGAATGCACTGGACCCAAAACATGCCAACCATGGAGGTGCCCAGCTCCCATTCTCTCCACAAAGACCTCACTACTGGGCTGAGAGGAGGGCAGCTGGCTATCCCGGCCCAGCGGCAACCCCTTCATGACACAGCACAGCCTGCCACCAGGGCCATGCACATCCCTGGCAGCCTCCAGCCTATGACTAAGCACGGTGGGAGCAGGAGTGTGAGGCCCTTTCTGCCCAATGCAGGAGTCCTCTAATAGGTCCTCTCGCTCCAGGCCTCCACTGGCTCAGCCAAGACTTTGTCCAATTTGTTTCACAGATTATATACACCTGATTATCCTCTTCCCCCAGTTTGACGCTCTCTCTGGATTTTGGCCTTGTTGAGTTTGAGATACGATGGTTTGTTTTGAGATTCAATGACTGAATACTGTATTAGAGATACTATCAATTTGACACAACAAATGACACTCAAAGAATTTCATTCCCAGCTTTCAATACACTCAGTGGAAGTACTAGGAAAATTGAAACAGTTGTGAAGATTTACAATTTTTTTCTAAGAAACTCAACATCAGCTATGTCGGGATGAAGCAGATAACTCTCAATAGGTTGTCTTCTGTTTCCTTAAACAAATATATTATTACCACAATTGATTGCTGGAAGTAGCACATTAGGTACAGCTCAAGCTACAACGGAGATGAGAAATGTTCGTTCAATTACATTTATTGAGTTTGCAGAGTGAGCTACTTGTCAATTATAATAGTTAACAAGGCTTTCCTTCAAAGGGAGAAAAGGATCTACTGCCTCAACTTAATAATATACATTAGAATAAATCTTTCATAACTTCTGCGAAGGAGTAAGTTTTTATTAGGGGTGCATCTCCACTGCCTATGCCATCCCGCCACACATGTATTAGGCATGTAGTTGGACTGTATGAGACATGTGGATCGACCCCCCACTCCCTGCTCCAGTCCAAGACAATCAGGTTATTCTCATCATCCTTCGCCAAAACCAAGTGGTGGTTAACGGAGAGATTTCAGGACTTAGGTCTCATGACGGTGGGAAGTGATGACCCTGCCCCTCAATCCCTCTAGACGTAACAATGTAAAAACAATTGCTATAAGCAGCCATTGCAGACAGTCAGGGAAACCAGACTGAAGAGAAAGCTTACACAGCAGAGCCAAGACAATGGAAGAAGCAGACATGAGATCTGACTGCTCTGTGTCTGAAGTCGGCCCTACCCCGTTCGATTACTGAGGAAAGGCTGAAACACGTCTCCTGTTACTTGTACTGTGAAAACCATCCTAACGTACAAAGGTGTTTTCCTAGTTTTCTTAGTTTAAAAATGACACATTGGATCATGGATCTCAGCTTACCTTCCTGCCCTTCCCAGGAAAATAATGGTCAATTGTCATTCACTGCTTCAGGTTTAATTTCATGGATCTTCATGGAATACAGACTTTAAAAAGTTTGCATATCATTTCAACAAGTATCCAAAAAAATTGTCTAATATAAAAACATACAAATTTGTGCATTAGCTAATTGATGTGATTATACACTTGGGTGCTAGGTGAAAATCACTACTGAACACCTTAAAGAGTCCACATGTACAAAGCAGCAGACTCTTTTCTCATTTAAAAAAATAGTAATATTTTATTTGTTTATATAAGAGTTTGCAATGTTGGCCAAATCTAGGCCATATTTCCTTGTTTGTCTTGCCTACATCATATATAAACACACAAACACAAACACACACAGCTCTTCAGAGCAGCAACCAACCTGAGATAGAAAGCAGCTACTCCCTTTAGGCTGAGAATGAGCTGCCAGTTTTGTTTGCTTTGTACAAGGTCCACTTCACCCATTTGGGGACCTCATCACAGTAAGGTTCTGGAATCTGTGACCTCTGATTCAAGTGCACACGTTAATGTTTTGACAACTAAGTGCAGATTTATTCATATACTGGAAAAACCTGACAAGGGAATCCAGATAAGCAGCACAAAAGCAAATAATGATTTCAGATAAGTAAAAACAGGATTGTTCACATCCTTGGTATGAGACTCTTCACCAAATAGGCGCCTATCTTACCTGTAGGCCTTTTTCTTCTATCTTATTTTGGAGCACTTCAAGGCACTTGGTAAAGTCAGTATGGTACTGATCAGGAGTTGAAATAATTTCACATCCCTGTGTTAAATAAGATAAAAGGTAGGAATAAGTAATGATGTCAGCCTCGGAACAAGATCAAGAGCTATAAAAGTAAAGTATCAGACATATCCTGTCATGCCTGTATTATACCTTGATCATTAGAATCATTCTCATTATCTTTATTATTTCACATAACAGGATATCTCAGCAATGATGTTAGACTATCACAATAACGATCTGATTACGACAACCATTTTACCCAAAAAAGTACAGATTATGCTACATTAATGGTCCTTAAAAATCACTGCTGTGATGACATTCAAGATTAGCATAAGGACTCAGGTACAAGTATTATAAAATATATTCACAGTGAAATTACCTGAAATTAAACTATTTCTAAAAAACTTTGAGTTTCTTCGAGCAGACTTCCTAAGTTTACCCACACGACAGAAAAACTAATACTGACCTAATGATAAACTACATTTTAAGTAAAATCAAGTTAGATGTCCTATAAAATTCCTTTACAGCACCCTTTTTTCCTCATGTAAAAAGAAGCAGGAAGAGAGATGCCTGTGTAAATATGTCTCTTGGATTACCTTTTGGACAAAATGAAGTGAATTTGTAAGTTCTTTGCCTTTTCTACAACAGATAACTAGTGAAAAACACTGAAAAATATTTATAAATAGAGTGCCACAAAAGTGCCAGCTTGTTGGCACTAGTGAACTGAGGTGGTGCAAGAAACGATATTTTTGAAATGACACCTTTCTCTCCAATGTCTTACAGAAGCAAAGGTATGAAAAACCAGAGCACGAGGGGACTTCCGACTTCTTAATTCAGGAATAAAACAATGCAAGGTCTCTGACAAACAGCTGAGTAAGTGAAAGTTAAATATAATCTAGTATATAAAGTTGCCATTCAAAGAGTTTTCAAGGATGAGAAAGCAAATTAACCAAATTAACTAACGGAGCAAATTAACCAAAGTGGAACAAATTGCACGCGCACGCGCGCGCACGCACACACACAGGCAAAAATTCACGTCTGGCAAATCCTTGCCTATGGCTTTGGAACCACAGGATCTTCGGCAAGAGAAGACTCACTGTTCCTTGAGCACAGGGAAACTGACCACTGCGTTTCAGTTGCTAAGACAATACCAGCACATACCAAGCAGTCTACAGAAGTTTGATGGATAGATAAATGATGGATGGATTAAAACCATTTCTCTCCTCATGGGACTAATGCTACGTTTCTCTGAAATATTAATGTGGATAAATCAGACTATGAGTCTAACTCAGAAAAGCAACAATGACGTTATTTTTTCAGGCATTATGCTACCTGCTGCCATTAGGAAACTATGTAACACTTATTTTAAAGTATGATTAATACAGATTCTTAAAATGGTGACAAATATTAGTGCTTCATATGCAATTATATAAACTAAAATTCAACAATACATTAATGTTAACAAAGTGAACATCCAATCAGGTAAAGTGAAATACAAATGTACCATTGAGGCTTAACAAATATAGCAGTATAAAGTACTACATAAATAATTCACAGTATTTTTTTAATGAGTCATTATTTCTCAATAGAAAGAAAAACGACAAGGAAACAAACTGATATCAGGAACTTAGTAAAATTTAGCAATAAACAGTTTTCAGAACATGTCCTGGAATGGTAATAGTTCAAATTAATTTCCAATAGTGCCGGCATCTATAGCTATAACAAACACAAAAATATATTCTCATGATATATATCCTAATCTCAGTAAAATCACAAGTCATCTAAAGAGCAAAGGTTTATGTTCAGTGTGGTATATTTTAAAAAGAAAAAACGTTCAAGTAAGGGTTATGGTAAATACTCAGATTAACCAAATAACTTCATTATTAGCTTAGTTAACCAAATAATTTTATTATTAGTTAAATTATTAATAGTCTACCTTACAAATATTACAATATTTTATTAATGACCAAATAACTATTATTACATCTACCTTATGACTATTAAAATATTAATCAAAATATTAGCTTTAAGCTGTAAGCTCCATGAAGGTACCCACTATGTCCCTTTGCTCATTATTGCATCTGCATACAAGAACCCAACACAGGACACAGCAAGTAGTAAGCATTCAATAATGAATAAAGTCATTTATAAAAGCCTGAGATAAATTACCACTCTAGACCCGGCATCAGCAAAGTTTTTCTGTAAAGGGCCAGATAGTAATTCTTTTAGGCTTTGCGGGCCAAAGGGCCTCTGTCCCAACTACTCAGCTCTCCCTTTGTATCATGGAAACATCTACAGACAAAAAAAAATGAGTAGGAATGGCTGTGTTCCACAAAAACTGAAATGTGAATTTCACGTTATGAAATATTATTATTCTTTTGATTTTTTTCCCAACCATTTAATACAGTAAAAACCATTCTTAGGTTGCCAGCTATACAAAAGCAGACAGCGGACGAGATTTGGCCTGTGGGCTGTAGTTTATCAACCAATCCCCGTTCCAAGCCCACAAATAGTTTTTGTGATTTTAACCACCAAACTCTGTACATGTTTGAGGAATTTAATATGAGGGAAAAGTTACCGGCCTTTAAAAAAATCTCTGCGAACTCCCTTTTCCTTATCTGTAACGGACCTAGCAGGCAAACTAACAGTGCCGTTGAGATGCCCTGTATAATGCCCAGAAAGCACCGGGCACAGAGACGAACACAAAGCAAATTCTCACCTTGGCACTTCCGAACAATCTCTAGAAACGTCGATGCTACAGTCACACCACCTCGCGTCAAAGGTCACTAGAGTAAGCGAAATATTGCTAATATTCCCCATAGAACCTTGTGTGGAGGCTTATAAAACTATTTTTGAATTCACTGACAACTTGTAAGAAATTATTACAAGACAATGAGTGTCATTAATGAACCTAATTTCAAAAGATCAATGCAAAAGCCGTTAGACTGTCATTCTCAATTAATTTTACCGTTTGCCAATAATTCAACTAAAATAGGTTAATGAGTTTTTATATTTAACACACGTAAAACCTATCAGGTTATATTATGCTAACTCCTTTAAAACCCCTTAATTAGAAAGGAAACAAATCCTTTGGAAAAAAAATTATAACAACATATCAATTGTTATTTCATGCACTCTATCCAGAGAGAGACTTGGCCTCCTTAAAACAAGAGGCAAGTCCAGTGAAAGCATTCCCAAACTTGCTATTAGCTTATTCATTTTAGGATAAGTCATTTAGTGCCTATCCATCTAGCCAGGACAAGAAAGGACTTACGAAAATTATCCTGCAAAAAGTTTTTGGGGCTCTGAGACTTCTACTGTAACTTTATGGACTGTGTTTATAAGGTTAAAAGTTTAGAAGTGTTATTTCCTTGTAGGTACCATGCACACCAACTCTGAACATTTACTTGGAGTGACGTGCATATAGCTTCTCACCTAACAGAATTAAATATGTCTGTAGCTACAAAATCTAAAATGCTTTTCAACAAACTGATTATTTTCCTAACAACATATAACTTAATTCTCTGAAAAATCAGATAACCTCAAAAGTTATCTTAAAATTAGAATCTTAACATTGTGATCTGTTGATAATTAACTATCTTCCTCGCTAAATCAATAACGATAATAAAAAGTAACATTTGAGTACACATCTTGTTATATGAGATATGAGTCACTTTATATGAATTATGTTCTTGAATCTCTAAGACAATCTTATAAGGTTAATGTAATTATCACATTTTAAGATGTGTAAACTGAAGTTTAGAGAGATTAAATAACCTGCCCAAAGTCACACAGCTGATTTAGGACATAGTATGTCATCTGAAGCCCATACTCGTAACCTACCAATGCTTTGTACTCAACCCTGCTTTATTAAACTTTGGGTATTTTGCAAGGTTTAAGCAGAAAAACACCTTTATAATTTATACTGAACCTTTATTTAGTTGCTTTTCTCCCATTTTAAATCCCTGAAAATCCTTTAGCTTTTAGACAGACATGACCCCTGCCTGACTCCACGCTGATTCTGTTGTAGCCCAAGGCTTGGGACCCTCAGAGCACCCACAGACATCTGAAGTGGGCAGTGAGTGCTTGGCTATCCTTCTCATCCCTTTTTTCTGCTTTCCCAACTCATTATACTGTCACTATATTTATCATTTATATTCATGACATAATTCACTTTTTTTGGCTATTAAACATATCATTCTGATCAACATCTCTGTATACAAGTGTTTATTTCTGGTTATTTTCTTAGAATTGAATTCTTAAAATGAAATTACTGGGGAAATTATGAGAACAATTTTTTACAACCCTTGGTAGATGTTGCCAGAGTTTCCTGCCTTTCCAGGCAGGCTGTAAATATGAATATTCCTACTGGTGTATGAGGGTGAAAAAAAATTTCTTCTTTTAAAATATAAGTAACAGTAGGAAAGGTAATTCATCATGAATTTCTTACTGTGAATTAACTTACTTGCCGTACTTCCTTCTTAATCACAAACAGATCAATTTCATTAAGGAAAAGATGACTTTCACTGGAGAGGAAGGGAAAAGAAAGTTAAGACAATTTTGGAGTGTGAAGCAGGGTTGAGACTGGAAGTGGTTCACCCAACTGAGGACTAAGGAGCTAAAGGACAGTATGAAAGAAAGGGACACTTCTGGGAGGGGAAACAGGTGTCAATCAAGGGTAAAGAGAAGGAGGCAAGAAGATGTCAAAGACCACCTTTCAAGTTGGCTCTGAAAAGATGAAGTACAATTTATTATCCCATCACATTAGAAAATTGATACTTTTTTTAAAAATAAGCAATGATAATAAGAGCTTTATGGGGTATTAAAATTCTAGCTCCCACACACTTTATTTTCCCCTATCCATTGCTGAAGTAGCCTTTCTTCCTGTATGTTAGCATACATTTAAAAATATTTAGGGAGATATACTCAAGAGTCTTAAAAAAATTGAATACATTACACTTTTAATAATGAGGTTCCATAATCTTTTATTAAACTGAATTGACCAGAACGCTGTAATAAGAAGCTGGCTGCCAGATTAAGGGCACAGCAGGGATAAAGCAAAATGACTTATACTCTGAATAAGCAAAGATAGAGATCTAAAATTAGCCCAAACTTGTTCTCAAATTTGCTAAGAAAGGGAATAGTTGCATAAAGCCGATTGAAATCTAAATGATCTACGTTCCTTGACACAGGTATGAAAATTGTCTTTTTACTCTGTAGAGATGTTATCACAAAGTAACCATTTCCCACTTTCCTCTTTATTGTATAAAGCATACTATGGTAGATTACTACTTCAGTTTTATTTACCAGACTTCTAAAAACATTTCTGCTTTTCAAACTAAAAAGTTTTCTTTAAATTATCAAATGACAGCTGACGAGTAACAATTTCTTCAGCAAGAATGTCACGTGATTAAACTCTTAAAAATTCTAAGTAACAAGTTGCCTAATATAATCCAGTGTTCTCTTTCTGTTTTTCTAGACAGTGTATAAAAGAAGAGAACAAAAGTAATTTACCTTGTAGCAATTCTCCATTCAATCCCAAACATAAAGAGACATTCTAATCTGCTATAACCTTCACTGCCCTGGGTGTTGTAAAATAACCTTCCCTTTCAACACGGCATTGAACGAAAGCTTTAAGCATTTGAAACAAGAAAGCCACCACATCTATTAACAGAAGTCAAAAGTTATTTTAAAACAGCACAGGGTCTCAAAATGATGGCTTCCTTCCTAAAAGCAGAGCCAGAGTTCCCAGTGGAACAGGGTGTCCAAAAGACTTAACATAGCAGGCTCAAGAATGCTTTTATAAAGCCTGCTTGCATGGTTGGCCTTTGGACTAACACCTGGAGGACCTGAACGGTAAACAGTTCCCTATACTGATAAACAACTTTCCCCAATGGTGGCTCACTGTGCCTAAATTATTTGTACAAACAATGTGGTTTATGCTAAGCACCTGCTTTCTTTTTGCCCCCAGTAAAATTTTGGGCATTGGCTCTTGAATGAGCTTCCCTGGTGACAACACATCACACTTGTTACAATTTGATTAAGCACACACATCCTACTGACTCCACTGGGAAAGGACTCCTGCAACTGGTGACTCATTTCCTCCAGAATTTTCCCCCAAGTGCCTTTTCCCTTTGCTGATTCCGCTTCCTATACTCACAGCCGTGATTTATTACAGCGAGAGGCTGACTATATGACGAGTCCCGTGAGTCCTCTAGTGAACTACAGAACGTGGAGGTGGTCTTGGGAACCCTCAAAACAAAGAGCTACAGAGATTCTTCCTCTACTAGGATGCTTGTATAGGCTTCTATTTTACAATAATCCTGTAAGTATCTGGACGCAGAGATCTGGTCTTGTCCAGGTGCCGTTCCTTCACACCCACTATAAGTATGCCAAGGACGGACTCGGCCTCCATCAGCGCTCTCTGCCAACTCTCCCCAGAAAAGCAAGGATGTGGTGGGGCAGGAGTGGGATTGCTGAAGGTAACCGTGGTGGAGGTTATTGTTCAATTACCCAGAACTAAGCAGAACCTGAAAAGGAAAATTGAATGCTCACAAAGAAAAGGAGGCCACAGGATTTCTCCGGCATTGAAACTGATCCTCACTTTACTTTGAGAAAACTCCCTCCTTTCAACTAGAGGATTACGGATTACGGCATAATGGCTAGAAAAGAGCGCAGATTCTGGGGCCAGAATGCCTGTTTGGAGCCTACTTAAACCATTTCCTAGTTGTGTAAGCTCGGGCAAGTTACTCAACCTCTTTGTGCTTCCATACTCATCTGTAAAATGTAGGTGACAGTTCCAACCTAATAAAATTTGATGCAAGGATGAAATGAATTTATAAATGAAAGTACATATAAAAGTGTCTGTCATATTGTGAGCATGTTAAAGTCATTGTCAGCCATTGCTCTTTTCAAGGTTATATTGATTATTTCTCTCATCAACTTTTAAGAGTAGAGAAAACCTGAAATAGTACAACAAACTTATAAGCAGCCAAATACATTTTAGCCTGTTGGAAACCAATATACTTCTTTAACTGTTAGTGGGTAAAGGGTAGTTTTTCAATGGTGAAACTCACTTGAGAAGTGTAACACTAAGGTAAACAAAATTAAAATTTTGGCAGACTTACTTAGAATGATACTGTGCATGGTGAATTTCCAAGAGGGACATAGAGAATGTCAAATTTCACAAACTCATTTGATCACAGAAATCTTTTTTATACCAAGTTATCATGTGGCACTTGGTGTAAATCTTTTTTATACCAAGTATCTAAAAGAAGGATTAGACACCTGAGTCATATAAACTTTCATGAGAACCTACTAATTCCTAGGGATCCCAGAAGGAATGACCAAGACTTCAGGTTGCAGGAGATCACATATTACATATTAATAGGGATAAGGAGGAAAATTAAGATAAAACTGTTTCGATCAAGCTCCGCAAGGAAAGAACAAAGGAAGGAATACCCAACAGCTACAGGTGGGGAACCGTGGGGGAAGACTGGTGAGTAGGGGGTTCCCACGCACACTGTTTGAGAATCAGTGTCTTTGTCTTTAAACTGGAATTAAAACACAAGCACTTCCTGCTTAACATCAGTAGTCTATTTAAGAAAAATCAGACATCCTCTTCAAATGTCAGCCAAAAGCCTGTTTCCCATTATTTTGACTGGGAAAAAATATATTCAAACCCAAATACTCAGTCTCCTAAAATGCAACTGAAACACATTTACAGAAGCAACAGACATTATGATGAGATGTAAAATGATGAGAAATTTTCTGCTATTAGATATAACATTTATGGCATCTTATATTTAACAAAAGGAGCACAGGTTAAAAAAGTTTAGACAGGGCTTCCCCGGTGGTGCGGTGGTTAAGAATCTGCCTGCCAATTCAGGAGACACGGGTTCGAGCCCTGGTCCGGGAAGATCCCACATGCCATGGAGCAACAAAGCCCGCGTGCCACAGCTACTGAAGCCCACAAACCTAGAGCCCGTGCTCCACAACAAGAGAAGCTACCACAATGAGAAGCCCGTGCACCGCAATGAGGGGTAGCCCCTGCTCTCCGCAACTAGAGAAAACCCATGTGCGACAACGAAGACCCAACACAGCCAAAAATAAATAAAATAAATTAAAAAAATAATAAAATAAATTTTTAAAAAAGTTTAGACAGACTACCCTTGCCCAGTGACTGAGTCTGCAGAAATGTGGGTGTATGGTCATGCCACTGTTAGATGACAATAGGAAAATATCATCAAGAAACACTGATTTAATAAAAGATATTCTTTAATAATTCATGTTATTTCCGAAAAATAAAAAAAATCTTACCTTTCCCAATTCTGAAAAAGATACAATGAAAGAACAAGGAGACGATAGTCTGCCTGGATCTCCGTCTCCACTCCTGCAGTTTACAGTACTGTAGAATTACCAGCTGGCCTAGAATAATCTTGTTATGTCTCTAATAGAAAAGTAGTGGCCTAGCATCAACTCAACATTACTGCAAGTCTCACTCATCATTTATACTGGGGATTGCTGTATCTCTTCAACCAAGTCATATCTTTGTAACTGCAGGGCTAACAGGGTCTTGGGCCCACACCATATTCCAATACTCTTGCCCGTCGTTAGGATACCATACCGTGTTCTTCCAGGAGCTGGAAGAATTAACAGAGAAGATAATATCAGAACTAAGATCTAGAGGCCTATTCCTGACTTATGATGAGGGTAGTTTTCACCACCCTGTCGAGAACATGGCCTTGTGTTGATGGCAACAGTTTTCGGAATGCCAAAAGACTCACTTTTGTCATACCACAAAGACGACGTTCTTATACTTACAGCCTACCCCTGCCCTTGCTATCTTTCTGTTACCAAATCACCTTGGTTCTTCAATGTTCTATCTTGGCTCAATTCCATGTTCTATAAATAGATTTTATATAATGTAATAATTTACCAGTTTGTTTGGTCATTCTTGGTCTGGCCCAACTATTGCAGTTCTACTCTTGCCACCCCAGAAATGCGGGTGAAAGGGAGCGACTTGATGGAAATGTGAAGGGACAGTGTTTGGTTCTCACACTGACCATTATCACATTGCTGGTGATACTGGCATTCATTCCCAAGGATGCTAAATACCTTGTGCAAAAAACAACAGTAAAAGAATATCAGAAGTTACATGAGATATTACAGTTTCTTCAAAGGTCTCAGGAAACTGAAACACATGTGGGCATGACTGACAGAATAACTAAAAAGACTGAAATAGGTGATTTTAACCATGAATCAAAGAAGCACTGACTGACTCAGAAAGTGAAAAATATAAAGGACAATAAAATATCAAGGAGAAAATCTGTAAGAGACATTCCTCATCTGAGTTAATATTAGTGAACCAGGCAGAGACGAACTAAGACAAATGGGCAAAAGAGGAAACACAAAGATGTCACAGCTATCTGAAAAGGAGGCTTTTTATGGAATAAATTAAGAATGGCATACCACCAATAAAATGGACAACCAGGAAGAAATGGACAAATTCTTAGAAAAGTACAACCTTCCAAGACTGAACCAGGAAGAAACAGAAAATATAAACAGACCAATCACAAACACTGAAATTGAGACTGGTATTAAAAATCTTCCAACAAACAAAAGCCCAGGACCAGATGGCTTCACAGGCGAATTCTATCAAACATTTAGAGAAGAGCTAACACCTATCCTTCTCAAACTCTTCCAAAATATAGCAGAGGGAGGAACACTCCCAAACTCATTCAAGGAGGCCACCATCACCCTGATACCAAAACATGAGGATGTCACAAAGAAAGAAAACTACAGGCCAATATCACTGAGGCACACAGATGCAAAAATCCTCAACAAAATATTAGCAAGCGGAATCCAACAGCACATTAAAAGGATCACACACCATGATCAAGTGGGGTTTATTCCAGGAATGCAAGGATTCTTCAATATACGCAAATCTATCAATGTGATAAACCATATTAACAAACTGAAGGAGAAAAACCATATGATCATCTCAATAGATGCAGTAAAAGCTTTCGACAAAATTCAACACCCATTTATGATAAAAACCCTCCAGAAAGTAGGCATAGAGGGAACTTAACTCAACATAATAAAGCCCATATATGACAAACCCACAGCCAACATCATTCTCAATGGTGAAAAACTGAAACCATTCCAACTAAGATCAGGAACAAGACAAGGCTGCCCACTCTCACCACTATTATTCAACATAGTTTTGGAAGTTTTAGCCACAGCAATCAGAGAAGAAAAAGACAAAAAAGGAATCCAAACTGGAAAAGAAGAAGTAAAGCTGTCATTGTTTGCAGATGACATGATATTATACATACAGAATCCTAAAGATGCTACCAGAAAACTGCTAGAGCTAATCAATGAATTTGCTAAAGTTGCAGGATACAAAATTAATGCACAAAAATCTCTTGCATTCCTATATACTAATAATGAAAAATATGAAAGAGAAATTAAGGAAACACTCCCATTTACCACTGCAACAAAAAGAATAAAATACCTAGGGATAAACCTACCTAAGGAGACAAAAGACCTGTATGCAGAAAACTGTAAGACACTGATGAAAGAAATTAAAGATGATACAAACAGATGGAGAGATATACCATGTTCTTGAATTGGAAGAATCAACATTGTGAAAATGACTATACTATCCAAAGCAATCTACAGATTCAATGCAATCCCTATCAAACTACCAGTGGCATTTTCCACACAACTAGAACAAAAAATTTCAGTATCTGTATGGAAACACAAAAGACCCTGAATAGCCAAAGGAATCTTGAGAAAGAAAAACAGAGCTGGAGGAATCAGGCTCCCGGACTTCAGACTGTACTACAAAGCTACAGTAATCAAGACAGTATGGTACTGGCACAAAAACAGAAAGATAGATCAATGGAACAGGAGAGAAAGCCCAGAGATAAACCCATGCACATATGGTCACCTTATTTTTGATAAAGGAGGCAGAATATACAATGCAGAAAAGCCAGCCTCTTCAATGAGTGGTGCTGGGAAAACTGGATGGCTACATGTAAAAGAATGAAATGAGAACACTCCCTAACACCATACACAAAAGTAAACTCAACATGGATTAAAGACCTTAATGTAAGGCCAGACACTATAAAACTCTTAGAGGAAAACACAGGCAGAATACTCTATGACATAAATCACAGCAAGATCCTTTTTGACCCACCTCCTAGAGAAATGGAAATAAAAACAAAAATAAACAAATGGGACCTAAGAAACTTAAAATCTTTTGCACAGCAAAGGAAACCATAAACAAGACGAAAACACAACCCTCAGGATGGGAGAAAATATTTGCAAACGATTAATCTCCAAAAGGTTAAAAGGAGATTAATGCCCAAAAGGACAAAGGATTAATCTCCGAAGTTTACAAGCAGCTCATGCAGCTCAATATTAAAAGACCAAATACCCCAATACAAAAGTGGGCCAAAGACCTAAATAGACATTTCTCCAAAGAAGATATACAAATTGCCAACAAACATGTGAAAGGATGCTCAACATCACTAATCATTAGAGAAATGCAAATCAAAACTGCAATGAGGTATCATCTCACACCAGGCAGAATGGCCATCATCAAAAAATCTACAAACAGTAAATGCTGGAGAGGGGGTGGAGAAAAGGGAACCCTCTTGCACTGTTGGTGGGAATGTAAAGTGATACAACCACTATGGAGAACAGTATGGAGGTTCCTTAAAAAACTAAAAATAGAACTACCATACGACCCAGCAATCCTACTTCTGGGCATATACCCTGAGAAAACCATAATTCAAAGAGTCATGTACCACAATGTTCATTGCAGCTCTATTTACAATAGCCAGGACATGGAAGCAACCTAAGTGTCCATCGACATATGAATGGATAAAGGAGATGTGGCACATATATAACAGTAGAATATTACTCAGCCATAAAAAGAAACGAAATTGAGTTATTTGTAATGAGTTGGATGGACCTAGAGTCTGTCATACAGAGTGAAGTCAGAAAGAGAAAAACAAATACCATATGCTAACACATATATATCTAAAAAAAAAAAAAAAGTTCTGAAGAACCTAGGGGCAGGACAGGAATAAAGACACAGACATAGAGAATGGACTTCAGGACACGGGGAGGGGGAGGGGTAAGCTGGGACGAAGTGAGAGAGTGGCATGGACATATATACACTACCAAATGTAAAATAGATAGCTAGTGGGAAGCAGCCACATAGCACAGGCAGATCAGCTCAGCACTTTGTGACCACCTAGAGGGGTGGGATAGGGAGGGTGGGAGCAAGATGCAAGAGGGAGGATATATGTATATGTATAGCTGATTCACTTTGTTATAAAGCAGAAATTAACATTCCATTATAAAGCAATTATACTCCAATAAAGATGTTAAAAAATTAAAAATGTATACTTCTTATAAGTTAAGAAGAATAAATAACATTGAAAATATTAAATATTTTAAAAATTAAGTCAATGTATGAAAGTCATAAAATAAACTATTGTTAAAAAAAAGAATGGCATGCCATATGCATCAAGGAAGTGGATCACAAGTAGTTGGACTATAACTACATATAATCATTGTTTATTGTATCTATATGTTTAATATTAAAACAGGTTACATGGAGCTATCAGCATGGAAAAATACATTGATAGTTACAAGTCACACTGTCCTTCAACTGAAATTTCAAATTATGTCTTTGGCATGAATCCAATGGTACATCATTGCTCTCTAAAATATGCCGTTTTGGGGCTTCCCTGGTGGCGCAGTGGTTGAGAGTCTGCCTGCCGATGCAGGGGACACGGGTTTGTGCCCTGGTCCGGCTGGGCCTGTAAGCCATGGCTGCTGAGCCTGCGCGTCTGGAGCCTGTGTTCCGCAACGGGAGAGGCCACAACAGTGAGAGGCCCGCGTACCGCAAAAATAAATAAATAAATAAATAAATAAAATAAAAATAAAATATGCAGTTTTCAAGCTGCTGCACGTTAACTAACAAGAGGTATAAATTGTATATCTTGGTTCATATCCTGTGGACCATATGGAATTAAGTGGTAGACCAGAGCTTGTCCCCCTTCTTGTCCAAAACCCAAATGAATAAATAACTAAGGGCTGTAGACATAAAGACTAGTGATTAGGTGGTTGGTACGTAACCTAACTTGAAGCAGGTTATGCATACAGAGACCTAATCGAAGAAAAATCGCTAATGGCTATGTTTTCTTCTTCCCTCTTACATATTACTAGTTAAAGACCAAGAACGCATTATGATGATATTAAAACATCTTTCTCATTGCCTAACAATCCAGTTTCATCAGTACCAGGTCAGATAGCTTGGCAGTCAGCCGCCACATGGTTACCAATGATCCCTGCCTCCTGATATTGACACCCTTGTGTAGCCTGATCCCACACTGTACCAGGGTTGGTCTTTGTGACTAATCACAACTGGCAGAAGAGATAATAAGGTGATATATCACTGATGAAATTAGGTTATAAAAAAGACCACTATTGGGCTTCCCTGGTGGCGCGGTAGTTGAGAGTCCCCCTGCCGATGCAGGGGACACGGGTTCGTGCCCTGGTCCGGGAAGATCCCACATGCCATGGAGCGGCTGGGCCCGTGAGCCATGGCCGCTGAGCCTGCGTGTCCAGAGCCTGTGCTCCGCGGCGGGAGAGGCCACAACAGTGAGAGGCCCGCGTACCACACACACAAAAAAGGACCACTATTTCTGTCTTGGGCTGGCTCTCTTGCATACATGTTTTCTTTTCCCTCCCTCTTTCCCCGGAAAGCAGCCTGCCATGCTGTGAGCAGCCCAATGGCCAGGAACTGATGTCTCCAGCCAAGAGCCAGTAAGAAGTAACAGCCAGTAAAACCAACGAAGAACCACAGGAATAATCTTGGAAGAAATTTCTGTAGCCCCAGGGGTGCCTTGACATGATGGAAAAACCAGGCTACATTATAACCTCATGAGAAACCTTGAGCCACTACCGCCCTATTAAGTGACTCTCGTATTTCTTACCCGGAGTCCCTGTGCAAGAGAAGAACTGTTTGCTGTTTTAAGCTGCTAAATTTTAGGGCAATTTGTTACACAGTAATAACTAACGAATACAGATGGCAAGAACCAGGGTATATTCTGTTTAAAAGCTGACAAACCAACTACTTGATATTTCAGCATTTTCAGAAATTAAGCAGGCAAACCAAGTAAAAGTCACGTATAGACCTGGATTTCTCCTAGAATAAGAGTAAGAGGTACCTTGAGTAGTGCTGGAAGAAGCCAAATTCAAAAGGGTTAAGCAGTGAGTGACGGTAAGAAAGTGAAATAAATTCAAATTTGTCCAGACCCCTCCCCATCTTGTCTCGTCCCAGAAACACATAAGTCAATGATGTATCTATCGGGGGAAAAAAGTTGTATGAACCAATGCTGGCTACGAATCGACTTTATGATTTTAACAAAACTTTAGCATTTTAAATTTCTTCCTTATTTTACTTTCTTCAATAGAGCCTCAGTTTCAGCTTCATTGATGATCCAAACCAGGTAGGAAAAAAAGTGTATTTTCCACTTTCAGTGGAAATAACCTCCTTTCATTTGTAACAGAGCAGCTTAAAGATTGCTTAAGGTGGAGATAATGGCTTATATGAATTGTGTGTAATGCTGCATTAACTTGTTGTCATTACCATCATTATTAAAACTGCAGCCAAACATTCGCCATGTGCTCTACAGGGCACATTAGCTTATACAAGACATCACTGATGCCCTCTAAGAACAGATCCAAAGAGTTCAAAAGCAGTGAGTTCTCATAGATGCATGAAAAAAAAAACCAACCTAGACTGTACCACATCAACTTAGAAGCACGCAATGTAGGAATTAGAAGATTCAGTTCATCTTATTTTTCAAACAAAACCTTAACAAATAGAAGTTAGCTTTGGAGGTTCAAATCAAGAGTGAAGCAGGAAATATAAGGGAAATTCATCTAAAGGTATTAACTCAAAATTTTCCTTCACCCCTGAGCCATTCAGAAACAAAAAAAGCTGGCTTCCCATTCTTTCCTGCTATTTCCTCATCCTGTCAGATTGACACTTGCAGTCTTGGCAAGCTGGCAGCATTCAAGAGAGGGAGAGAACAGTCACATCTGGCCAGATCTTCAACTGGTTTCTGGGTCTGCTTGCCCCTGCCTCTCCTGCTGTTTCTTCTGCTCCCGAAAATATGATTAATGTCTATGAATTTGCAAAACTCTGCATTGTAAGCAATGCTGAGGGCTTTCCATCCCAAGGAGGTTGAGGTATGGAGTTAATGAGAAGTGAGACTGTGGGGAATGAATAGAAACATGCCATTGTTAAAGTAATTGAGCATGAATATCAAACACTGACTTGGGAGCAGTCTTCATTTGCTGATGGAAAGGCTGATCAGCTAGTGGGTAGATGGGGTGTGCACAGATCTGCATTCACTGCTGGCCCCAGAATTTCCATCACAACAGCCTACACTTTATATAACCTTGGTACCTTGTTTCCTCACCTAGATTCATGCTTCTCTTTTTTCTCTTTCTTTTCTTTTTCCTTTTCCCTTCTTTCCTTCTATCCTCCCCTGCCTCCCCTCCCTCCTTCCTTCCTACAAAAGTTTTCCTCTTTCTTCTTTATGAATTTATCTCATCCATCCCAGAGCCCTATAAAGAATTTAAAGTTTCTTTCAATAACTGCTGTTTCTTTAAAAAATGCACAATTTACTAATGCCAGTTCAGAATAACACAGATGATGGTGTTGTGGCTAGAAGAACTGCTGAGGCTATAATTATCATTTTAAAAACCCTGCATTGTCCTCTAAAGCCAGTGAAAACTTGAGTTATTAATTAGTATAAGACACTCCTCTGTGTCTTTTATCATTCGCAATTAGATCATTTGTATGTTCTTAAGTGGCAAGGATCTTTGGAAGATGTGCACAATAGCGACAAAATGAACACCTTAATAAGCTGTACATTATTATTAATTTCAAGTTGTAATGAATAGTGTTATTCAGAACAGAGTAGTTCTGTTCTGAATAACACTATTATTTTAGTAATAGTTTCAAGAAAACTAATATTAAAAAAAGTAACTGGTTCTAAAATTCTAGGCACTCACAATTAGGGATTTTTATAAAAATTCATTTACAAAGATGTTTTTAATTTACAATAAAATGGACATTTAAATGTACATCAATTGGGAATTGGTTAAGTAAAATACAATACATTCATTAAATGAAATTTAAAATGTGTGAAAAATACATAATTAATGAGGATATAGGCAATACAGTATATTTTTAATGAGGCATAAAAACTATAAACTCATTTAAAATATACATGATTAAAAGACTAAGCATTAATGTTTAACTGATGGTCATAGAAATTCTAATATTGTGTTCCCACTCGTCATTTTCTAAATTTCCATTTGAGTGTGTATGACAATTGCTAGGAAAAAACTTCTTAAGTAACAAAGTAACCAAACAATGAGTTTCTCAATCCCTATACATACACCCAGAAAACCAGGGAAAAAACATAGGAAAAGCAATCATATGAGAAAGATCTTAAATATAGAAGTGTTAATGGTTTACCTTAATAGCGTAGTAGTCTCTAACTTCAGGCCTAATAGAATCAAAGTCTCCACTGATGAATTCAGGCAGAAAGCTGAAAGAAAGAGTTCCAAGTCAGTCAACTATTTAAGGCTACTTAGTTGCTAACCTTTAAAACTATGATTATTAAGGACCAGAGAGAGAGAGCTAATGTACTCAAAAGGAAAAAGAAATAGAGCCTATTTTCAGAGAGAATGGGATGTTACATCTTATATGCTTAGTTTCCATACAGTATGATTGAGGGCAACTCCACATATCCAACTAATGCGTCAACTTAGTCTATCAGTCAATATTTATCTTGCTTAAAAAAACATATAAAGGGGCTTTCCTGGTGTCACAGTGGTTAAGAATCCGCCTGCCAATGCAGGGGATGTGGGTTCGAGCCCTGGTCGGGGAAGAGCCCACATGCCGTGGAGCAACTAAGCCCATGTACGACAACTACTGAGCCCGCGCTCTAGAGCCCGCGAGCCACAACTACTGAGCCCGCGTGCCTAGAGCCCGTGCTCCATAACAAGAGAAGCCACCGCAATGAGAAGTCCGCGCTCCGCAAAGAAGAGTGGCCCTGCTCGCCGCAGCTAGAGAGAGCCCGCGCTCAGCAATGAAGACCCAATGCAGCCAAAGATAAAAAAATAAATTTATTTAAAAAATATATATGTAAAGATAAAAGCTTATTGGTTTAAAAAAAGCTCTCAGTTCAAAACCCTAACACAAAGACTCATAGTCTCTGCATAGTCCCTTCTACAAATATATACGAACTTTGACAGTATTTTACCCTGATACCAGTTCAAAACTTCCAGTAGATTTGAACTGAACAAATGATGATGAGGATTAGGCATACTTTGTAGAGCAGGAGTTAGTTCAAAACCATTTTCTAAATATCCGACTGACAGGGCTTCCCTGGTGGCGCAGTGGTTGAGAGTCCGCCTGCCGATGCAGGGGACATGGGTTCATGCCCCGGTCCGGGAGGATCCCACACGCTGCGGAGCGGCTGGGCCCGTGAGCCATGGCCGCTGAGCCTGTGCGTCCGGAGCCTGTGCTCCGCAACGGGAGAGGCCACAGCAGTGAGAGGCCCGCATACCGCAAAAACAAAAACAAAAATATTCTACTGACATATTTCTAGAAATAGGAATCTTCTAGATAGGTCTGCAATACCACAAAGGTCACGGTTACTAAATACAGAGAGAGAATTCCCCCAAATGGATGTTTCCAATTATATCACTGTTACCTTATTTCTCTTCCCTACCATTTATATTTTTTCAGAACTCATTTTGGAAAACCTACCTTACTGTATCTACATAAGCCATCCTTTACTATTTTTTACATAAAACACTGACATGACCTGGTAGAATTTCTTCCCACTTAAAACACCTAACTGTGGAGAAATAAAACTTCCCTGGACTTCTCAGTACTCTGGCCAAACGCTCTTGCTTTCTGAGCTTCCGAAGTACCTATGATATAAAGAAGAGAACAGTTGCTTTCATGTCTTCCAGAAATATCCTGCTCTCCATAAACCATAAAAATTAGATCTAGCTTTTTAACCTAACTGTCCTGCTTCAGAATCATAATATAACTTCTATATGTCTTCTCAAGATGGCCAAATTGTTACATAAGGAACCAGGTTCCTAGTTAAAGGGAGACTGAATATTACTGCTGGGCATTATATGTCAAACGAGATAAAGCCCCAGGGCTTCCCTGGTGACGCAGTGGTTGAGAGTCCGCCTGCCAATGCAGGGGATGCGGGTTCGTGCCCCGGTCCAGGAAGATCCCACATGCCGCGGAGCGGCTGGGCCCGTGAGCCATGGCCGCTGAGCCTGTGCGTCCAGAGCCTGTGCTCCGCTACGGGAGTGGCCGCAACAGTGAGAGGCCCGCGTACCGCAAAAAAAAAAAAAAAGAGAGATAAAGCCCCAGAACCTAGAGACATCTCTAGGTCATAAAAGCTAAGACACACAGAGCTATGTGGCTCCTGGAGAGATTTTACTGTTATAAATTGTTAAATCGGTTGGGGTTAAGATTCAGGGCCATAAAATTTCCACCAGAGACTCTTTCAAGAGGGGAGAAGCACAGCTGCCACCTCCCACTTAATAAGTTAAGGGAAAATATCATATTTCCTTGTCTTTCACATATGGAGTGTGCAGCTATTAGCACAGGACCACTGACCTATCATTGCGTGAGCCAAGGGATAAAAACTAGAGCACAGGAATTGATGCAATATCAAAATGTAACTGGAAGTGGTGCAAAAGGCAAAGAAGGCCTTCATATCCAAGAGGAGGTTGATAGGATTCCATGAAAGTTAAATATTTAATACTTGTTTTGTCTAACTTTTATTAGAGGTAATAAGAACTCTGACTCAGAGCTTCTTGTGTACACATTCAGGATAAAATTAATAAGGAAGAATATTTAAAAACCCATTACTAACCTTATTCTTTTGTACAATGTTTTTAAGTTCTTAACCCAATTGGAAATAGGACTTCTTAGGTCAACTCAGTTAACTAGTCTATGTTGGACCAACTCTTCTTTGATCTATACATCTTCTTAGGACTAAATGGTTATGAGAAAATTCTACCACAGAGTTCTGTACCATATAAACTGCACAGTTTTGTCTTTTCATTAAACAATGATAATTACTTATTAAAATTTTCAATCAACTGATTTCAGAAACATTCACTGAACATCAGCCATGTGCAAAAAACAACAGTTCTCTCAGAATAAGGCAAAACTGGGAAGTAAAATAGGTTTCTAAATCATCTTGCCTGGTTTCAACATCTTCCTACAAACTTTTCTCCTCAAAACATCCCTACTGTAGTATCTATGAATTTCAAAATTTCATTTTATACCTATTTTGGTAACTCCCTTATATCTTAATTAGGACTAAAGATAGACTATTAGTTCATATCTTTTTTTCTTCCTGTTGCAAAAATTAATTCATTTTCAAAGTTTCTTTCAAATGCCTCCACCTACCACCATTCAACCATACACAAGTTAAAACGCATATGGATCACAGAATATTCATGCTTCTTATGGTCTGAATGTTTATGTCCCCACAAAATTCATATTCGTATGTTGAAACCCTAACGCCTAAATTAGGAGGTGATCAGGTCAGGAGGGTGGAGCCCTCATGAATAGATGAGTGCCCTTATAAGAGAAACCCCAGGAAGCTCTCCCCTCTCCCATCACATGAGGACACAGCAAGAAGACAGCCAACTATCTGTCTAGGGAACAGAGCTCACCATACAGTGAATCTGCTGGCACTCTGACCTAGAACTTCCCAGCCCCCAGAACTGGGAGAAGTAAGTGCTTGTTGTTTATAAACCATCCAGTCTATGGTATTTTGTTATAGCAACTTAAAGGGATTGAGACGTTGCTGGCAAGGATAAAAGGAATCATTCCTCCAATACCTCCATTATCCTTTTAAAGGAATTGAAATCTAAGAAGTCAAGTGAGTTTTGTGTGTCAAGTGAGTTTGGCCAGTACTTCACCATGTAAAGCAGTCATTTTAACTTAGGACTCTGGTTCTGTCAGTCCAAATCACGTGACTTCCTAATAAGACCTACTCTATGTTCCTCCACAAACTTTAGCGCCTCAAATATCAAGAATCAATTTGGCAGTTTCCAAATACTACATTTTCTGACAATAAATAAAATGAAAATAAAAGCTGATAAATGTAGTCAGCTGAACATCTATCCCCTAGGATATATCATCTTAAAGAGCATTAGATATCTTTCTTACTCTGCAATTAATGAAGGAAAGCAATCACGTAAATTCACTTATATATTCATGTAAAATATTAACAGGAAAACAAAATTATATAAATAAAAGATAACCAACTTCAGTAAGTTTTTAATATAATTTTCTCCAGTATAACATAGATGCTTTTAAAATTAATGAGGATGCTTATTTCTAAAAAGACTCATAGCAAAAATATACCTGGTATACACGCTGAGATAACTAAAATAATTATAACATTTCCTGATATAATACACTAGTTTTTGAATCTTCCTGAAATGTGCTTTTGGACGTTGCAATTAAAAGCCCACCTAACATTTTCTGAGGCACCTGTTGCCAAGGCCCCTGGGCATTCTGAAGAGGTACTTGTTGGGGATGACACTTCACAGATGTAGAGGAACTATATTATGATATAAAAGACAGTGTACACAGAAGATAATTTTCAAAACTATTTGGAGACTGACTGCACATAGCAACTGATGAAGAGTAAATGGATTTGTGTCACCCGTGATCACATTTCTGTCTACTGTTGATGTACATCACACCAGTGGACCTCTTCTTAGTATCCTCAGTCTACCAGCACCACCGACTCGTTAGTATTAAAAGGTGTTACAAACTCTACAAAAATGGCATAGACTCTTGATATTTATATTTTAAATATTACTGCACTTGCTACTCACTAATGACAACATAAGAGATCAAAAAGAGTTGAGATTAATTCATGAGCTAAAGATCCATCACATGTAATAACTGAGAGAAAGGTTGACACATACAGAAGATATACTTAACCACGGTGTGTTACAACACAATTACTGTTTTTCATAAGACATTTTCTGACCACAGAGCCTTCTTTGCTCCCAAAGAAGATACAACCACTGCCTTCCAACTTCCATAGCAGTGAATCTCTTACTTTCCATTTCATTTTAAGCAATTTTATAAATGTCTTTTAGCTTCTTCTAGACTAAGTTCTTGGAGCAGGAGATCTCTGATTGATCTTGGTATTCCCCAAAGCACCAAGTACACAGATGGTGACAATAATGTAATAAAGTGAAAAGGCAGAGAAGGAGAAGCAGGAGGGATGAGGGGATGAAAGGAAGAGAAGTGGGAGTAGGAGGGAAAAGGAGAAAAAGGAAGAGGGGCGGGGGAAGGAAGAGAGGACAAAAAGAGGAAGCAGAGTGAGGGGAGGGGAGGGAAAGAGTGGAGAGGAGGAAGTAGAAAAAAATGGTAAAAAGGGAGGAAAAAGGCCAGGAGAGGGAAGGAAGGGGAAGAAGGAAGTGGAAAAGAACAAGGAAAGAAACCTTCAATATGAACTTCTTACTATGCCTGCTCCCTAATTCTTAGTTTGTCCAAATTATTTCACTTCTCTGAGCCTCATTTCGTCTTATGTAAAATGAGGATATAATGTGGAGTGGTTGTGAGGATTAAGAGTTAACATATGTAAAGGACTTAGAAAATGCCCCGCACGAAGCAAGCAGGGCTGAAGCCATTCAGTTAAAATAAAAGTTATTACTAGAGAAGCTAAGTAACTTGTCCGAGGTTAGAAGGCTAATAAGAGCTAGAACCAAATCTCACGCCCAGGCAGCACCGTCTTTATTCTCTAACAGCTCTCTACAGCCTCCCAGATACATGCATTTATGAAATGGAGTAAGAGTTTCTTGTGGAGAAAGTTCTCTACATAACTGCATTATTCCCCTCCTGATTTTATTCATCAGTGTTAATTTGGTCAACCCGTATACATTAGAAAAGTACCACTGAGGCAGAAGGAAAGAAGGATTTGTGCTCATTGCTAAATAAAGGATAGGATCTTGATTAAAGGAATATGTTAGGAGGAGAAATTTTGAGAACATTGTTGAGAAAGATTATGGCTCCAGATAGAAGAAAAAAGTAATGGTATCCAGTGTGAAGAAACAGGAATTGCTCATTCAAAGGTCTGAGCTAATATTCTCTGCAAAACTGCATAACTTAATTAATAGGCAGGAAAAAATCAAGGGTGATCTAAAATACAATAAGTAAAAATGGTACCACTTTTGACTGTGTTTATAGATACAATCAGATTATTTTACTAAGTCCCGAATACAATAAAGGTATCAAAGGTATTTAAATACAGACGGTCCCTGACTTACAATGGCCCGATTTTTTGACTTTAAGTGGTGTGAAAGCAATAAGCATTTAGTAGAAATCACACCTCAAATTTTGAATTTTAATGTCTTCCCAAGCTAGTGATATGACATACTCTCTTGGAGATGCTGGGCAGCCACAGGATCACAAGGGTAAACAACTGACACACAATAATTCTCTTTTTCATTTTCAGTGCAGTACTCAATAAATAAATTACATGAGACATTCAACACTTTATCATAAAACAGACTCTGCGTCAGATGATTCTGCCCACCTGTAGGCTAATGTTAAGCGTTCTCTGAGTTGAAGGATTATCTTGCTTGGCATAGGAACGTTTTCTTGCTACACTTCCATTAGAATATGCAACTTAACTTCTCACAAAATCTTGGCCCTTATTTGAAATCTGCCCTACTTGTATATCCAACCAGAGCTGCGTGGTAATCAAGCAGCAGTGTGAGTACCAAGTTACTCCATACCATAAGCTATCAATCCCTAGGTATGCTCTGCTTATGCTTCTAGGTTTATGATTTATTTTAATGAATAGAGAAGTGGTAAAGAGAGGCACAATTATGAAATCATATGAGGCTTCGTGAAAGCATATTTCATTCTAGGCAGGAAACAAACAAACAAATGAATAATTCAGCTCTGTAACCGAGCACTCTGACTCAAAATAAACAATGCAAATTTTATGGATCAGTAAAAAGTTTAAATATATAGACAGCTACTACTGCCCATGCTACGAGAATCACCTCTCAACTGTAACAACTTGGAAAATCAGACAAAATATGTTAAACAATGGTATTCAGACAGTGGAAAGCAGGCAGCTCAGGACAGCTGCTGTTAGAAAAAGGAAAACAAATAAGATGAGCCCCTATTATTCCTCAGCTTTCTTTCTGAAGGCAATTTCTATCTCAGAGCACAATGAGGGAAAACTCAGAGACCTGCGGCCTCCCTAACGTGAGGAGACCAAGATTAATTTTAAGGCAAGGTGAAGAGCTTGAAAATGCAGAAGATGGAACCATACAGAGAAAGAGAGGTCTAGAAAGCCTCACTCCTGGTGAGGATGCTATGAAGACTGTTGAAATGATAATAAAGGATTTAGAATTTACATAAACTTAGTTGATAAAGCAGTGGCAGGGTTTGAGAGAATTGACTCCAATTTTGCAAGACGTTCTACTGTGGGTAAAATGCTATCGAACAGCACTGCATGCTACAGAGAAGTCATTCATGAAAGGAAGAGTCCACCGATGTGGCAAACTTCATGGCTGTCTTATTTTAAGAAATGGTCACAGCCGTGCGAACGTTCAGCAGCCATCACCCTCCTCGGTCAGCAGCCGTCACCACTGAGGCAAGACCCCCCAACAGCAAAAAGATTATGAGCCACTGAAGGCTTAGATGATGGCTAGCATTTTTTAGCAAAAGAAATTTTTTTATTTAAGATATATACATTGTATTTTAAGACATAAGGCTATTGTGCACTTAATAGACTACAGTATAGTGTAAACGTAATTTTTATATGCACCGGGAAACTTAAGAAATCCATGTGACTTGCTTTATTACAACATTTGCTTTATTGCAGTGGTCTGGAACCAAACTCACAGTATCTCTGAGGTATGCCTGTATTTATAGAACACTCCAGCCAACAACAGCAGGTATGTACATTCTTTTTCAACTGCACGTGGAATATTCTTCAAAACAGACCATATTCTAGGCCAGGGGTCAACAAATTTTTTTCTTAAGGACCCAGACAGTCAGTATTTTAGCTTCTGTGGACTATAATGTCTCTGTCTCAGTTACTTAACTCTGTCATGATAGCAAGAAAGCAGCTGTAGAAAGTAGGAAAACAACGGGCACTGCTGTGTTCCAATAAAACTTTACTTCTAGGCAGCTGACCTGCAAGCTACAGTTTGCCAACTCCTGCTATGGGCCAAAAATAAGACTTAATAGATGTAATGGGACTGACATCATACAAGGTATGTTCCATGACACACAATATTCTTTCTTTTCTCACTTGCTCAAAATCATCAACTCTAAATCAGTACTTGCTGAAATGAAGTATGATCACTAAGAGAATAAGCTATTTGAGATTTTAAAATCTCCATTTATATACAGAATGAAATTGTTATTAATTAAAAATCAATCATATGTCATTAAAGTAGCTTGCGGATTTCAATTTTTCGAAATATATTTTATCCTACTTATAATTCACACTAGCTTAATTGCCCCACTAAATTAAATAATTATGTATTATATTTAACATTTATTTATATATACATAATGCAAATATAACCAATTTAATATTGTAATATTTTAGAGTTCAGGTGCACCTCAAATTTTGAAAAATACACATTTTAGAAAATAATTTTCTCATTGACAAATGTATCATTTCAACTGTGAATCAAGACCCA
The DNA here is from genome assembly GCF_059928025.1 of Delphinapterus leucas. Lineage (NCBI taxonomy): Eukaryota > Metazoa > Chordata > Mammalia > Artiodactyla > Monodontidae > Delphinapterus > Delphinapterus leucas. The sequence continues at coordinate 10,788,219 of NC_143137.1, read as the reverse complement.
AAGTGTTACAGTGAACATTACCCTTTAAAGTAATAATTTAACAGCAATTTTATAAATCACATATTTAATCACAAAGCTTAATATTTAGTATAACATTTGGTAAGACGCTACTACAACTGTGCCAAGCATATATCAGATGCTACTTCAGAAATCATTTTACTGCCTCCCAATGCTGGCAGCTTAAGGTTACACATGCAGGTGGTGAAATGTGTTGTCGGTGGCTTTCATGACACATGGGAATGGATTTTCTCTACACAGAAGAATAAACCGGGTCCTCCCTTGTGGCTTTGCTAGATTTTCAAAGCTCAGATAACACTACATAACCAACCAGTAGTTTTGGGAGTGAGACTATTTCCATTCCAGAGAACCAGTTTACATGTTTAATTAATGACCTGTCTAGTTGGCACCAAAGAAGGACGAGATATAAAGAAGAAAAAAAAATAATAAATTCAACAGCAAAATCTAAGGTAAAAAGATTTCAGAAGAGAAGTAGTTTTAAAATTTAATATCAACTCTATGCCCGAAATGTACTGTTTCCTTTGCTCCACAAAGAGTTGAAGAAAGATGAAAACACTAAGAAATGAGAACGACAGAAGTAAAATTTATACAATATTTACACTAAAAATATGGAGACCAGAGTCTGCACATACTGAATCACATAATACACATCAAAGACAATAAACAAGTCATTAAAAAAATTTTTTATATATTGCATATAACCTAGCAAGTTTCCTCTGAGGTGAATGATGTGTCAAGACCTAAAGAAGAGGTTTTGTGAAAAGACAGTTTTTCTACTATATCATATTTATACAGTGGGTTTCCAGAAAACAAAATTTATAATATAAACTACACTCAAGCACATAGCGTCTTGTCATTTTATTCACTTTCATCATTCCTGCAAGATGCTATTCTTAAAAGACTCATTATCAAGTTTTAGGATGGAAATGAGGTTTTTGGATAAGAGATAGAGAGACTGGGTCACGATTTATACAATGCTAACTGCTGCCCAACAATGCACACGGCGAGTACAATGATTTAGTGTGAAACTCTTCTAACAAGGCACCACATTTGAGGAACATCTATTCCTGAGACTGACTAGTCATTAAGGCATCTATAAAATGGCTCAATCCATCTTTTGAAACTTCTCTCTCAACATTCTCCATAAACAGGAAACAATTTTAATTTTGAAAGACTAAAATCAATATTTAAGTCTCAGAAATTTGATTTCGTCTTAATACCACTGGTTAAGACAAAATAATAAGAACTAGAGTTTTAGACAGTTGGAGTTTAAGATTACAGAATATTTCAGTGCCCAAGTTCAGCTGAAAGTTGTAAATGCAGAGAGGGCGCTGAGGAGAGGTCAGAGGTAAAATGATATACTCGTGAATCTTCCATACACGGGATACTTAATTTATCAAAGATTTATTAAATATATACAATGTGTGCCACGCTGCAGATACCAAGGTTACAGATCCAAACAGTTCAAAGTCTAAGCATGGATATTATAGAAGAGGATCACTGACACTCGGTCAAGCACAGAATGCAACAGAAAAACACAGACTTGCCAGACTAGGGGAAGGGAAGCCAAGGCTTGATAACAGGTGGTCCTGCATGAAAAGTTTAAATGAGTGAGATCATGACAAGAGGATGAGAGAGAAACATAATGCTCTCATTCAGGCAATGAAAAGAAAAAAACTCGGAAGAGGTGAAAGAAAAATTAGGAAACGGAGGAAAAGCATGTGTATATACTCCACAAGGTCACTTCCTCATTTCTTAGATGACAGGTGATTTGTCTTTCAGTCACCTGCATTCACATGTGGCTGGCGATGTTACCATCTTTAAAACACGGGAGAATGACTTAGTGCCTCTTTTAGCTTCAGAACAGGGCTTTGCACACTAAATGCAATAAAGGTTGTACAATTAAATATTTCCTCTGGCTCTTAGTATTAGGTCACTTTCCCCTCCTGCCCTTTTCTATAATTACTTATTTTCCAAAAGTGGTGAGGAGAGGAAAGGAATGAGAGAGGTTATTTGAAGAGAAAGTAAGCTATGGGATTATCTTCCTAGAAGGCAGTAGTGGTAGGGGTGCAGGGTAGTGCCAGAAAATGCTACGTATATTGAGGGGAATCATGCTAAGCTTGATATAATGCAGAGTGGAAGGCTTCATCTTGTCTTATTTACAAACATGAAAGAGCCCCAAAGCATGTATACGGGTTAATGCCAATTCTTCACCTTAATATAAAAGGCTAGCTCACTGAGAGTGACTTACTTTGTGTAATTTATTTGCTTTATGCTTCTCTCTGTGATTCAGTGGAGACATAATACACAGAATTCAATAAATACAGCTAGTGATAAATGCCATTAGGGTCACTAATAGGTTGTCTGCTCCTCCCACATTTTCCAAAGCCGAGCATAATAAGCTGCCTAGCTAACCATTCTGCTAGTATAGTGTTTTAAATTCTTATTCTTCCTTTTTCCCCACAGCTTCCCCCATAATAGGAATTAAACCTTATTTAAGGAAATGACAAAAGAATTTAAGGCATATGCTGACCTGCTAAAGTAAATATTGCGTTTCCTATCCTTGCAAATTTCTGTTTTTACCTTGCTGCTTCTATCCATTACACATGAACGTGTGAACCATTACCCTAAGAGACAGGGACTAGAGCTCAGGAAGTACTCTACAGCACTTAGTAATGATTTCTGTCTTATAGGAACTGGAAAGAATTGATAAGCTGATGATAATGGCTTAGGTATAGGTCACCTTGAAATCGTAAAATCATTAGAAGATGAGTATTAACAACTGTAAAAAGCATATTATGGAAGACATTTAGAAGAAATATAAAAGACAAAGGGTGACCATCTGTGTTCAAATAAAGTTGACACCAACAGTTGATTCAAATAGAAATAAAATCAAATAGGAAACATCAAAGATATGATACAAAGAGAAGGAATTTGTGTTAATGTGTGTGTATATATAATTTATCATCATTATATAGGTATGTAGGTGTATATATAGCTTTTACATTTTCAATCTTCAAAGCTTCCATATTGCTATATTGCTAAATCCAATGATCAATACTCCCGTGTTACTCTATCCATCAGAAGCACATAACAGAACTGATTGCTCTCTATTCCTTGATCCCCTTTCTTCATTTGATTTAAGAACTATGGTTTCGGGCTTCCCTGGTGGCGCAGTGGTTGAGAGTCCGCCTGCCGATGCAGGGGACACGGGTTCGTGTCCCGGTCCGGGAGGATCCCACATGCCGCGGAGTGGCTGGGCCCGTGAGCCATGGCCGCTGAGCCTGCATGTCCGGAGCCTGTGCTCCGCAATGGGAGAGGCCACAACAATGAGAGGCCTGCGTACTGCAAAAAAAACAAAACAAAACAAAACAAAAACTATGGTTTCCTGGGTTTCCCTGTAAGTCACTGGTTACTCCCGCTCTGTCTACATGATAGTTCTTACACTTCACTTGGATTTAACACTGGAGTGCCCACAGCTCAGTCCCTGGACCTCTTTCCTCTTCTGTCTGCACTTACTACTAGGTTATCTTACCAAGTCGTTTGGCCTTAAATGCCCTCTGTATACTGATGGCTCTGAAGCTTATATGTTCCCTCAACTCCAGACTCAGGTATTGAACATTCTACTCAACATTAGATGTATAACAAACACCTCAAACTCCACACATGTTATCACTGAATCTCTGCTCCTTTCCCCACCAACGCTGTCCCCCTTACAGTCTTCCAAATCTCATTCAACCAAAAACCAATCTTCTCTAGTTGTTCAGGCCAAAATCCTTAGACTCATCCCTGATTCTTCTTTTTTCCTCTTCATAACTGGTTTGTCAGCAAGTTCTATAGACTCTTCTTGCAGAAGGTATTCTGAATCTTACTCTTTCTTACCATCTTCCAAGCTAGAATGCTGATAAGACAGCGTAGACCAATCCCCTGCTCAATACTGCCCAACGGCTTCCCATCTCACCGAGAGTACATCATTAGTATTACCTACAAAGGCCCTACAAGAGCTACCCTCCGTTAACTTTCTAATCACTCTCCCCCTAATAAGCTTCCCCCTCATACCTGTGGCAGACGGTTTGCAAAATTATCCATTAATTATTTCTCCCCTCCATCTATACTCCTTTTTAAGGTGACTTTCCAGATCCTCCCATCAAGAGGTGCTAACACAAGCCTATTTCTCTCCCACTTGAATTTGTGTTAACCTGGTGACTTACTGTGATTGACAAAATACAGTGGAAATGATGATGGCTTGGCAGTTATGAACCAAGGCCTCCAGTGGAGTTGCAGCCTTCCCTTTGCTCTCCCGGAACCCTCCCCTGTCGCCATGAGAAGAATTGTGGGCAAGCCTGAGGCTGACGGATGGAGGGTAAGATAGCAGAGTCAGGTGACCCAGGTTATAGGCAGCCAACCTTCAAACACGTGAGCAAGTCCTGTCTCCAAGCTAACGTCATGGGCAGAAGTGCCTACCCAACCCGCATGACTGACGCGAGCGAGCCCAGATCTGCCTAGCTGTCCCCAGGATTGGAAACAACAATAAATCATTGTTGTTTAAAGCCACTAAATTTTGTGGTGGTTTGTTATCAAATGACACCATTCTCAGGTGTCAGACTGTCCACACAGGCATTCCCTCACTCCCTCTGCCTACCCTGCTCTTCCTGTAGATTCCAAGTGGCCCACCGCTTCCCCTCCTACAGGTCTTAACTCAGAAGTCACATTCTCAGTGAGGCCTCTTCCCTTTAGTTTCTACCACCCTACCACAAAATATGCTACCCCTTCTCCCGCTTTTGTTCTCCGTATCGCTAGTAATATACTTTATATTCTCATTATTGATCTGACTTCTTGTCTGACTCCATGAAACGTCAAGGAAATCAGGCATTCCGTTCCCTGCTGCATCCCCAGTTCCTACAATAATGTCTTCCATATGGAATGACTGTATAATACAAAACATGCTAAAGTCACAATTGAACATAATTTCCTGCATCACACAGCAATAAATTAACAAAGCTGGCAAGAGTGGAGAGAAATGTAGATGATCTTACATGGTTGATAAAAGCACAGATAAGCACAAATCTTCTGGAAAGCAAACTATCAACTTGAATTTAAATTTTTTAATTCATAAGTTTTGACCTCATATCTAAATTCCCAGGAATCTATTTTAAGAGCCAGGAACTTAGGTAAGTTTTGTAGGTAAAACTTTGTACAAGTTTTACTCATCAGAGTTATAAAAAATTATGAACAATAAAACATTCCTGATATATGGAGAATGGTTGATAAATAAGAACATAACAAAATTTATATTGAATGATATGATAATGTGTTCACAATACAATGTTGATAAAACAGGTATGATGTAAAATATATGCATAAAAATTCCTATTTTACTACATTTGCACACATATATACACTCAAAAAGAGAAACAAGCTTAGAAAAATAAGAAATTGAAAAAAGTGTGTAAAAATATAAACAGTAAGAATCCAGGTGATTTCAGGTAATTTTTATTTTTCACTTTGTATCGTCCTGTATTCTCCAAGTTCACTGTAATGAACTTGAATTACTTCTGTAAGTGGGAGGGTGGACTGGGGTAGGGGAGAATATGCCTTTAAAAAAAAAAAAGGAATATAGAAAGGTAAAAACCAAAAGCAAATACTAAATAATTCAGATTTGATCCATTTAAACTAATTTATTTTTGTATTGTTATTATTTGTAATTATGACTACTTTAAAAAGCACCTGAATACAGTTTTGTTTAAAATTGAACAACTAAGGACAGTTTGGTTCAGGCTTCTGCTGTATGGTTTGGCTAAAATCTCTGGTTTTGGTAACTTCTGCTACCTGTATCCTAACATGATTCCATCCTACCAAAAGCATGAGAATGCATCAGTGCAGTGCAAGACCATCACTGCTTTCTCCCAGTGTATCAGAAGTATACTTCAGAGAACAACTGCCACACAGAGGAAAGGCACTATGAACACCCTATTGCTGGTAATAGGGCTCATAAGGCTACACAATTATGTGAAAATGTCCTTCCCACTGACTGATGTAATGCTAAGATGACAGAAACTATAGTTTCTTTCCTTGTTCCTAACACATGGAAATGCTCTCCAGTTACTAATAACCTACCAATTTACAGCCTAGCAGGAAGAAAATTAAATACACACTAGAGGCCGCCAGTGATAAATAAGTGAATTTTGCATGAAGGAAAAAACATGATAGTTGTACAAAGAAGACTGCACTCTAAGCTTCTCGGCTTCAGCTGCCTTTTTAAATACTATGCTTCAAATCCGAAAACATTTTTTCCTGTATATAAATTTGTCAATATTTTTTAATAAAGGAATACATCTGAAAAAATGTCATCTAAAAAAGACAAACCAAGGAAATTATGTAAAAAAACCAAAACAAAACACTATATTATTGTATTTTTAAAGCAAAACTGTGCTCTCAAATAATGAAAACCTTTTTACATATTACAAATCAAAAAAACTGTATTCTCTTAAACTCAATTGTCACAAAGATCCAGATCAGGTAAAGAAATACCTATGTTGTGCAATGCAGTTTGTCTTAGTAATAGTTCACTAAGAGAAACTTGTTCTTAAACGTAAAACGTATCTTTAAAAAATTACCCCCCCCAGAAAAATCATTAATCCTAAGAGTGGGATTTAAAAGAGTTTACTTAGAAAAAAATATATGATAAGATGAAGTCAGGGAAAATACACAGAATCCTCTGATTACAAGTTTTTATAAAATTAAGGAAGTGTACATGGTACACTTTTTTTTAAAACTTGGGAGGAACATTATTAAATTTCTCTGAATGCATGAAAGGTATTTTCATATGCATGACAGGTAACCATTTAATTCACTGTCATTAAGAGCAGGAAGAATAAAAAAAAAATCTCATAACTAGGGGTATTTTACATGACACTAAATATTAAGGTTGGGAGGTCCATTGGAATGAAAAGTATGAAGGAGATTGATAAAGACCACTAGACTGTCCTAGGGCATGATGGCAGCCAAAGAAAGATGCTGTGGATGGGTATCCGTAGGAAGTGTTTGGTTTCGTTTATCTGTGTTTGCATTTGGCCCTTCCTACCCCTGTTTACAGAAACTGACATGTTGTGAGTCTTGATGCTAGGCACAGCCCACTCCAGAAACAGATAGGACTCCCACCCCCTTGAGAAACAAGGGCAGGGGCAGAGAGTCCCTTAACCACGTCCACTCGGTCAGTCAATCATGTGCTCTTACGCAAGGAACGAGAGACTGTTGACAATTCATCTGCAGCACGCAGTGCCGGGCTCACAGAGGCTGACTGCAAGCCTCTTCTGGTTCTTAGAACACAAACATAGCTGTAGATCTGGTTTCCAGCTTCCTGCCTACTTCCCAAACCCAACCCCCTCAAGCTTCTCACTTATTCTGTCAATTATAATACGTTTGCAGAGTTTTTTTGTTGTTGTGTAAATTGGTCAGAGTTTTTTTCTGTTCTTTACAACCAAGAGCCCAGGAACACAAAAAATTTAAATAGAAAGAAATGAAATTGAGTTATTTGTAGTGAGGTGGATGGACCTAGAGTCTGTCATACAGAGTGAAGTAAGTCAGAAAGAGAAAAACGAATACCGTATGCTAACACATATATATGGAATATTAAAAAAAAAAAATGGTCATGAAGAACCAAGGGGCAAGACAGGAATAAAGATGCAGACCTACTAGAGAATGGACTTGAGGATATGGGGAGGGGGAAGGGTAAGTTGTGACGAAGTGAGAGAGTGGCATGGACATATATACACTACCAAACGTCAAATAAATAGCTAGTGGGAAGCAGCCGCATAGCACAGGGAGATCAGCTCTGGTGCTTTGTGACCACCTAGAGGGGTGGGATAGGGAGGGTGGGAGGGAGACGCAAGAGGGAAGAGATATGGGGATATATGTATATATATAGTTGATTCATTTTGTTATACAGCAGAAACTAACACACCATTGAAAAGCAATTATATTCCAATAAAGATGTTAAAAAAAAAAAAGGAAGCTCCTAACAACATTAACAGAAGAGCTGTTAGTGTCATTCTCTAATTCTCCTCTTGAAAAAAAATTTAAGAAATTTAAAATTTACTGGGTCAGAAATATGCTTTCATACTTAATCTATGATAGAAAAATACATCAAATTTTTATGGAAGATCATGCCTAATCATGTTCTTTTTAATCTATGCTTTTCTTTTTTTTTTCTTTTCAATTTTATGTATGTATGTATTTATTTATTTAGGCTGCATTGGGTCTTCGTTGCTGCACACGGGCTTTCTCTAATTGTGGCGAGTGGGGCTACTCTTCCTTGATGTGCGCGGGTGTCTCATTGAGGTGGCTTCTCTTGTTGCAGAGCATGGGCTCTAGGCACGCTGGCTTCAGTAGTTGTGGTGCGCAGGCTCAGGAGCTGTGGCTTACAGGCTGTAGAGTGCAGGCTCAGTAGTTGTGGCGCACGGGCTTAGTTGCTCAGCAGCGTGTGGGATCTTCCTGGACCAGGGCTTGAACCTGTGTCCCCTTCATTGGCAGGCGGATTCTTAACCACTGCACCACCAGGGAAGTCCCCTAATCATGCTTTAATAACCATTAAGCACAGAGTGAACTAGTTACTGGGGGTGAGAAAGAGAAAAAGCCAATAAGCCTTCACTAGGGTTACAGGCTGGTGGGACACGCAAACAGGTGATTTCAGGTGATAAATGCTATGACAAGTTAAGAGAAGCACTGGATAAAAGACCATCCAGGAAGGACGAACAGAGTAAAAGAGACTTGGAATAACTGAACCTAACCTGGTAAAGTAAGAAATCTAGTCAACAAATAACCTTAGTTCATTCAGGATTTATCATTTACTGACTTACCTGTAGGAAAAGTATTATTATTTTCAGAGAAAACTATCTAAAAGGAGCAATCCTTCTCAATTAAAAATGTTTATTTGTCAAACCTCATCCTGGGTACTAGTGTTATTTCCAAAGATGAATAAAACGAGAACAAGGAATTCTGTACAATGAAGTAGAAACACTCATAGAAATTTTCAACATAATGCGGAGTGACAGTAAAGGGCTGCTTAGAGAATCTGTGCCTGACTTAGATATGGAAATTGCTAGTTACCAGGAAACAAGACATGAGCCAAGTTTTTAAAGATAAGGATTGCAACACTTAGAAGGAAGCAAAAGAAAGATTTTTGTAAATGAATTTTTAAAAGAAGGGTTTTTTTTTATAGTTTTCATAAATGAATCAGATATAGTGTTCTGTTAAAAAGTATCTTCATTTGGGCTTCCCTGGTGGCACAGTAGTTAAGAATCCGCCTGCCAATGCAGGGGACACGGGTTCGAGCCCTGGTCCGGGAAGATCTCACATGCCGCGGAGCAACTAAGCCCGTGCGCCACAACTACTGAGCCTGCACTCTGGAGCCTGTGCTCCACAACAAGAGAAGCCACCAGAATGAGAAGCCCATGCACCGCAACAAAGAGTAGCCCCTGCTCTCCACAACAAGAGAAAGCCCACACACAGCAACGGAGACCCAACGCAGCCAAAAATAAATAAATTAAAACAAACAAACAAAAAAAGTAACTTCATTTGATGTTAAAACTAATTCCTTGACATTTAAAAAAATTCTTGTTGAATATAGTTGACTTACAATGTTATGTTAGTTTCAGGTGCACGGCAAAGTGATTCAGCTATATATATATTTTTTTAATTATTTTCCATCATAGGTTATCAAGACATATTGAGTATGGTTCCCTATGCTATACAGTAGGTCCTTGTTGGTTATCTATCTTATATATAGTAGTGTGTATATTTTAATCCCAAACTCCTAATTTATCCCTCCCCCTCCTTTCCCCTGTGGTAACCATAAGTTTGTTTTCCATGTCTGTGAGTCTGTTTCTGTTTTGTAAATAAGTTCCTTTGTATCATTTTTTAGATTCCACGTATAAGCAATATCATAAGATATTTGTCTTTGTCTGACTTACTTCACTTAGTATGATATGATGGTCTCTAGGTCCATCCATGTTGCTGCAAATGGCATTACTTCATTCTTTTTTATGGGCCAGTAATATTCCATTGTATACGCAGACCACATTTTCTTTACCCATTCATCTGTCAATGGACACTTAAGTTGCTTCCATGTCTTAGATTATTATAAATAGTGCTGCCATGAACACTGGGGTACATGTGGACATTTCAATGGGCATTCCAATGGTGCCTTAAACAATATGCTGAGTAGGAGACCAATATGGCACAAATATTTTAAATAATCACTGACAAAGAGTGTTAATGCTTAAACAACCTCCTCCTTCATGGCTCCTCTAGCCCTAAGTTGCACACCCCAGCTGTCAAGCACCCCTACAGGTATTCAGCAGAAATGGATGGACCCTGATATCCAAGGTCAAAAATAAAGAGCTCACTGGTCTAAACCCTGTGGTGAGAGACAACACCTTCTTTCCCATAGTCCAAGCAGAAGCACTGCTCCAAAAAGTAATAAATGCAATTCTAGATCACAGAGTTTAGAGAGTAAGTCAACGTTTTTAATAATCATGATTTTTCATTCTAGCTCCTTTCAGCCTGTGCATTTACAGATTAATGTCCTCTTGCTCATTATTTAGGTTCCCTTCCTTTCTCTAGGTCTCTTCTACTTCCTAAGGCAAATAATACCCAAGAGTTAAACAACTATGATATAATATGTATGTGTGTGTATATACATATATATATATATAAGTACACATACATACACACAGTGATTATTTTCTTATGGTGGTAAAATATTTTCTTGTTGTATTTTAGATGCCCTTTCTCAGATTCTTTAGCATATTCTTGAACCCTCTGGCTACAGAGGCAAAACTGAAGTTTTCAAGGAATACAACTCTCAGATCTAAAACATAGGTTTGCAAGTGATAGCTCAGTGCTCATGTTGGTGTAACTGGCATTTGGATATTTTCCCACAAAGTTCATTGACTAGCCTTGCTAGTTGAACTCCAGCTGTCACTTTTCTGTCCCCTAACAATAGGAAGGCCACAGCTGGCTTAGGTACAACCTCATCACCAACTCAAATTTCATGTCCTATAATGATGTGTCAACAAATCATATATGCCATCTAGTTGTTGAAGTTATTCTGCTTACCCTTGGTCCAATCGCACAAAACCAAAATTTTAATAATGAAAAATCATGCAGGAAGTATCTAGGTGTGCTAGGTGTGTGTGTGTAAGCATGCATGTATGTAAATGCATATGAAAAATTGGACAGGGACCATTCCATAATTTTTCTTAAAAATTATATACATATATGCACATGCAATTATATATATGTGGTATATGGTTATATATTTTATATATACAATGTGCAGTATATAGTACATACATGAGGTATATATGTGATTATATATTATAAATATACAACATATATGTGATATTATATGATTACTCTCAGTTATTATTTAACTCAGCAATCTAATAATATATTGAAAATAAGCAAAAAAATGTGATGAAATACATGAGCTCTTCAATGGTATTAACAAGTGCTAAAAAAATTCATTTTTTAAAAAATAAAATTAATAGAGCCATGTGTTACTCAAAACTTTGAACAGGTGATCAAGGTTTCTCTGAAAAATCATCTGAAGGTAATTTATTTCTGAAGACTCACCCCCAGTGCAAGAAAGGAAAAGCGATTTGTCAGGAACATACTTTATGAAATAGAATGGCCATAAAGAACAATGCCCCTGATTAAATTTAGTTGAAAACTGACTTCCTGCAGCTGCTCAAAATGATCTCACTCTGAACATTTATTTTGACTTCATGCATGATCTGACAAACATAGCAGCTTTACATACATACTTTCCCCCTCTTCCAATACCCCGAAATGATTCAGGAGCCATGCATGGATAACTTTGGGATCTCTGATTTATAGCATTTGATAACCAACAGACTAAAATATATTACTAAACTAATCCAATCAATATTTCAACATAAATATGTCCTCACAGTTTGTTGTGGTAGGGTTCTTTAATACCAAGACTCCTATTATAAATTTTCTTTTAAATGTACTAATCATTTTTACCTTGCATCATTTTGATTCAAAGACTCAATAATGTTGACGTGCTCACAGAGCTTAGTAATTTGACTGCATAAATACTTTTTAATAAAAACTTGCCAAAGCAAATGACTAAATATTGCTTACAGCTAGGCTTATAAGAATCAAGCAAAACCAAAGATCTTTGGTTTTTCTTAAGCAAAGTACATGTTTCCTCTTCATGCATGTTAAAGCATACTGAAAGTACATTTTCAACTATGTCATGAAATGATTGAAAATAAATCCCAATCACTGAGAAAACTATAGTCACAGGTAGACTGAAATCAATTGTCACATATATTGGAGGTTATTAAGATCACAATGTATGTTCAGATACTTGATACCAACTTACTCCACAACAGTTTTATATTTATATATCTTATTCCATAAAAGCCTATGATACTGAGCAAGCTTTTGCAGAATTTTCACTACAATAGAGAAAACAGAAGCCTTATAGATGAGTGTCTACTACTACTTACATAACCTCTGGGGTTGAAGTGACAACTTTGCAATTTTTGTTTGGTTCTAGCTAAAAGAACTAACATTCCTCCCAAAGAATGTGAAGAAATGATAACAAATTCCAACTGAAAAGGTAATTCTTAAGAATCAAGTCAATCAACTGCATTATATGAATAAACAAAATCGTGGTATGCCCGTATAATAGAACCCTACTCAACAGTGAAAAGGTACACAACAACATGATCAATCTCAAGAGCACTGGGTAGTGCTTCCCTGGTGGCGCAGTGGTTGAGGCGCAGTGACACGGGTTCGAGCCCTGGTCTGGGAAGATCCCACATGCCGCGGAGCAACTAGCCCTGTGAGCCACAATTACTGAGCCTGCGCGTCTGGAGCCTGTGTTCTGCAACAAGAGAGGCCGCGATAGTGAGAGGCCCATGCACCGCGATGAGGAGTGGCCCCCACTTGCCGCAACTAGAGAAAGCCCTCGCACAGAAACGAAGAGCCAACACAGCCATACATAAATAAATAAATAAATATTTTTAAAAAAGGCAAAATTCCTTTAAAAAAAAAAAGCATTGGATAGGTTAAAAAGTCAGACAAAAGAAAACAAACCCTGTAATTCCATTTATCTGATATTCTAGAAGGCTGCAGGAGCCAGACTATAAGGGATCAACTGCCAAGGAACAGGAAGGAAAGTTGGGGGATGACGGACAAGTTTTCATCTTGCCTGCCGTGGTAAATACAACTGTTAACCACTTCAAAACGAATTCAACTGTCTAAAATGAATTTTGTTGTGTGAAAATTATTCCTGAACAAAGCTGATTAAAAACAGAAAAGCAACAGAAAAGCCAGACACTACATTCCATGATTCCAAACACAATATGATAAGCTCTTACAAGTTTTCTAAGTATACAATTACTGCATACAGAATATTAACTATGAAAGAACTTATAGCTATTGTTTAAAACTACCTCATATGCTTCTGCAACTGTTCTATAATTCATCACACACTGTAGCTTTGAAGGGCCACACTCCATCCTCTTGGCTTATCCAAGTCTAGTATGAACCAGCCCAAAAAGTGATAACATTTCATAATCAAGAGTTCTCTGAATAGATGGCAGACAGCATAAGCAAGAAGAACTACAATCCTGCAGACTGTGAACGAAAACCACATTCACAGAAAGATAGACCAGATGAAAAGGCAGAGGGCTACGTACCACATGAAGGAAGAAGATAAAACCCCAGAAAAAAAACAAAATGAAGTGGAGATAGACAACCTTCCAGAAAAAGAATTCAGAATAATGATACTGAAGATGATCTAGGACCTTGGGAAAACGATGGAGGCAAAGATCAAGAAGATGCAAGAAATCTTTAACAAAGACGTAGAAGAATTAAAGAACAAACAAACAGAGATGACTACAATAACTGAAATGAAAACTATACTACAAGGAATCAATGGCAGAATAACTGAGGCAGAAGAACAGATAAGTGACCTGGAAGACAGAATGGTGGAATTCACTGCTGTGGAACAGAATAAAGAAAAAAAGAATGAAAAGAAATGAAGACAGCCTAAGAGACCTCTGGGAAAACATTAAAGGCAACAACAGTTGCATTATAGGGGTCCCAGAAAGGAGAAGAGAGAGAGAAAGGACCAGAGAAAATATTTGAAGAGATTATAGTCAAAAACTTCCCTAACATGGGAAAGGAAATAGCCACCCAAGTCCCGGAAGCGCAGCGAGTCCCATACAGGATAAACCCAAGAAGAAACACGCGGAGACACACAGTAATCAAATTGACAAAAATTAAAGACAAAGAAAAATTATTGAAAGCAGCAAGGGAAAAATGACAAATAATATACAAGGGAACTCCCATAAGGTTAACAGCTGACTTCTCAGCAGAAACTCTACAAGCCAGAAGGGAGTGGCATGATATATATAAAGTGATGAAAGGGAAGAACCTACAACCAAGAGTACTCTACCTGGCAAGGATCTCATTCAGATTCGATGGAGAAATCAAAAGCTTTACAGACAAGCAAAAGTTAAGAGAATTCAGCACCAACAAACCACCTCTACAACAAATGCTAAAGGAACTTCTCGAAGTGGGAAACACAAGAGAAGAAAAGGACCTACAAAAACAAACCCAAAACAATTAAGAAAACGGTCATAGGAACATACATATTGATAATTACCTTAAATGTAAATAGATTAAATGCTCCAACAAAAAGACAGAGACTGGCTGAATGGATCCAAAAACAAGACCCATATATATGCTGTCTACAAGAGAACCACATCAGATCTAGGGACAAGTACAGACTGAAACTGAGGGGATGGAAAAAGATATTCCATGCAAATGGAAATCCAAAGAAAGCTGGAGTAGCAATACTCATATCAGATAAAACAGACTTTAAAGAATGTTACAAGAGACAAGGAAGGACACTACATAATGATCAAGGGATCAATCCAAGAAGAAGATATAATAATTATAAATATATATGCACCAGACATAGGAGCACCTCAATACATAAGGCAACTGCTAACAGCTATAACAGAGGAAATCTACAGTAACACAATAATAGTGGGGACCTTTAAAACCTCACTTACACCAATGGACAGATCATCCAAAATGAAAATAAATAAGGAAACACAAGCTTTAAATGGCACAATAGACCAGACAGATTTAATTCATATTTATAGGACATTCCATCCAAAAACAGCAGATTATACTTTCTTCTCAAGTGCACACAGAACATTCTACAGGATAGATCACATCTGGGTCACAAATCATGCCTCAGTAAATTTAAGAAAATTGAAATCATATCAAGAATCTTTTCTGACCAAAACGCTATGAGATTAGAAATGAATTACAGGGAAAAAAACGTAAAAAACACAAACACATGGAGGCTAAACAATACATTACTAAATAACCAAGAGATCACTGAAGAAATCAAAGAAGAAATCAAAAAATACCTAGAGACAAATGACAATGAAAACATGACAATCCAAAACCTATGGGATGCAGCAAAAGCAGTTCTAAGAGGGAAGTATATTGCTATACAAACCTACCTCAAGATACAAGAGAAATTGCAAATAAACAATCTAACCTTACACCTAAAGGAACTAGAGAAAGAAGGACAAACAAAACCCAAAATTAGCAGAAGAAATCATAAAGATCAGAGCAGAAATAAATGAAATAGAAACAAAGAAAACAATAGCAAAGATCAATAAAACTAAAAGCTGGTTCTTTGAGAAGATAAACAAAATTGATAAACCCATAGCCAGACTCATCAAGAAAAAGAGGGACAGGACTCAAACCAATAAAATTAGAAACGAAAAAGGAGAAGTTACAACAGACACTGCAGAAATACAAAGCATCCTAAGAGACTACTACAAGCAACTATGCCAATAAAATGGACAACCTGGAAGGAATGGACAAATTCTTAGAAAGGTATAAACTTCCAAGACTGAACCAGGAAGAAATAGAAAATATGAACAGACCAATCTCAAGTAATGAAATTGAAACTGCAATTAAAAAGTTTCCAACAAACAAAAGTCCAGGACCAGATGTCTTCACAGGCGAATTCTATCAAACATTTAGAGAAGAGCTAACATCCATCCTTCTCAAACTCTTCCAAAAACTTGCAGAGGAAGGAATACTCCCAAACTCTTTCTATGAGGCCACCATCACCCTGATACCAAAACCAGACAAAGATACTACAAAAATCGAAAATTACAGACCAATATCACCGATGAATAGAGATGCAAAAATCCTCAACAAAATACTAGCAAACAGAATCCAACAACACATTAACAGGATCATACACCATAATCAAGTGGGATTTATCCCAGGGGTGCAAGGATTCTTCAATATACGCAAATCAATCAATGTGATACACCATGTTAACAAACTGAAGAATAAAAACCATATGATCATCTCTATAGATGCAGAAAAAGCTTCTTAAAAAATTCAACACCCATTTATGATAAAAACTCTCCAGAAAGTGGGCACAGAGGGAACCTACCTCAACATAATAAAGCCCATATATGACAAACCCACAGCAAACATCATTCTCAATGGTGAAAAACTGAAAGCATTTCCTCTAAGATCAGGAAGAAGACAAGGAAGTCCACTCTCAACACTTTTATTCAAGATAGTTTTGGAAGTCCTAGCCATAGCACTCAGAGAAGAAAAAGAAATAAGAGGAATACAAATTGGAAAAGAAGAAGTAAAACTGTCACAGTTAGCAGATGACATGATACTATACATAGAGAATACTAAAGATGCCACCAGAAAACTACTAGAGCTAATCAATGAATTTGGTAAAGTAGCAGGATACAAAATTAATGCACAGAAATCTCTTGCATTCCTATACACTAATGATGAAAAATCTGAAAGTGAAATTAAGGAAACACTCCCATTTACCATTGCAACAAAGAGAATACAATACCTAGGAATAACCCTACCTAGGGAGACAAAAGACCTGTATGCAGAAAGCTATAAGACACTGATGAAAGAAATTAAAGATGATACCAACAGATGGAGAGATATACCATGTTCTTGGATTGGAAGAATTAACACTGTGAAAATGACTATACTGCCCAAAGCAATCTACAGATTCAATGCAATCCTTATCAAATTAACAGTGGCCTTTTATACGGAACTAGAACAAAAAATCTTAAAATCTGTATGGAAACACAAAAGACCCCGAATAGCCAAAGCAGTCTTGAGGGAAAAAAATGGAGCTGGAGGAATCAGACTCCCTGACTTCAGACGATACTATAAAGCTACGGTAATCAAGACAATATGGTACTGGCACAAAAACAAACATAGAGCAATGGAACACGATAGAAAGCCCAGAGATAAACTCATGCACCTATGGTCAACTAATCTATGACAAAGGAGGCAAGGATATACAATGGAGAAAAGACAGTCTCTTCAATAAGTGGTGCTGGGAAAACTGGACAGATACATGTAAAAGAATCAAATTAGAACACTCCCAAACACCATACACAAAAATAAACTCAAAATGGATTAGAGACCTAAATGTAAGACCGGACACTATAAAGCTCTTAGAGGAAAACATAGGAAGAACACTCTTTGACATAAATCACAGTAAGATCTTTTTTGATCCACCTCCTAGCGTAATGGAAATAAAACCAAAAATAAACAAATGGGACCTAATGAAACTTAAAAGCTTCTGCACAGCAAAGTAAACTACAAACAAGAAGAAAAGACAACCCTCAGAATGGAAGAAAATATTTGCAAACAAATCAACGGACAATGGATTAATCTCCAAAATATACAAACAGCTCATGCAGCTCAATATTAAAGAAACAAACAACCCAATCCAAAAATGGGCAGAAGACCTAAATAGACATTTGTCCAAAGAAGACATACAGATGGCCAAGAAGCACATGAAAAGCTGCTCAACATCACAAATTATTAGAGAAATGCAAATCAAAACTACAATGAGGTATCACCTCACACCAGTTAGAATGGGCATCACCAGAAAATCTACAAACAACAAATGCTGGAGAGGGTGTGGACAAAAGGGAACCCTCTTGCACTGTTGGTAGGAATGTAAATTGATACAGCCACTATGGAGAACAGTATGGAGGTTCCTTAAAAAACTAAAAATAAAATTACCATATGATCCAGCAATCCCACTACTGGGCATATACCCAGAGAAAACCATAATTCAAAAACACACATGCACCCCAATGTTCACTGCAGCACTATGTACAATAGCCAGGTGATGGAAGCAACCTAAATGCCCATCGACAGACGAATGGATAAAGAAGTTGTGGTAAATATATATAATGGAATATTAGCCATAAAAAGGAACGAAATTGGGTCATTTGTTGAGACATGGATGGATCTAGAGACTGTCATACAGAGTGAAGTAAGTCAGAAAGAGAAAAACAAATATCGTATATTAATACAGGTATGTGGAACCTAGAAAAATGGTACAGATGAACCAGTTTGCAGGGCTGAAGTTGAGACACAGATGTGGAGAACAAATGTATGGACACCAATGGGGGAAAGCCACAGTGGGGGGGGGGAGGGGATGGTGGTGTGATGAATTGGGCGATTGGGATTGACATGTATACACTGCTGTGTATAAAACTGATGACTAATAAGAACCTGCTGTAAAAAAAAAGAAAGTAAAATAAAATTCAAAAACAACAACAACAAAAAAGAGTTCTCTGAATAATCCAGAAGATAGATCTCTCCCTAAAATGTCACTTTTCAATAAACTACAGCCCAAGGAGGTGAAATTACTTGCAAAACAACTCACAGTAATGAAGTCACAGAACTGGATTCCGAATGCTGACCTAACTAATAAGTCCATGCACACTCTCACTACAGAATTCCCATTCTAGACACCATAGCTACCTGCCTGCAAAGAAAGGGACTGAGAGCACCAATTGTTAAAGTTACTCATATGTAGACAGACAAGTCATTGATTCCTTCATGGGTGTATCAGATAACTTGCTTCCAGATGCCTGGTTTAATTATATTGATAAAGGCTTTAGAAGCTAATTTGTAAGAAGAGCTAGGCTCCCACTTGATTCAGTTATTTAAATTATACTTTGAAAGTGGTTTAGCTGGGGCACAGTTAGCTTCAGAGACAGAGTTACAATCATCCTTTATGCCCACTCGGTCACTCTGAAAAGTGGTACTAAAACCGGGTTCCCCTAAAACCCAGTTTCTCTGCTCAGTTTATGATTAACCTCTCTATCCAAAACTTGATTCCCTTTCTTGTCCCACCCCTGTTCCCCTCATGATTGAGGAGTATCAAAGAAAAGTGGGGACTGAAATTGAGCAGGACCCTGCAGGGCCCTCCCAGGTACTAAAGCCCCTCCATGTCCCCCCGTTTCTCGTTTGTAGACTACTTGGCTGTAGTCTCCGAGGTTTTCCCTGAGTTCCAAAGTGGTAACTAATTAGCGAAGTGAGGGAATGCAGAAACTAAGGAAAAGCAGTCAAGAAACAATAGTGTAGCTATAAAACAGAGTCCTCGTTCCTCCTCAAGGCATACCCATAACAACCTGACGCAAATCTTTGAGTTGTTCTACAGGAAATAAGACTTCTGCCAACCCAGGTGGAGGACGGTGACTACTTGCTGACCACAAGCAATGGACCCCAGGTTGGTTGGAACCAGAAGGTTGATGATTAAGATTCCTGAAACATCATCCTATTACCTCACCACCAGTCAATCAGAAGAAAGGCATGCCTGTGTAGCCCTCATCCCAAGGGTCGACTTTAAAAACCCTTCCCTGAAAGCCATCGGGGAGTTCAAGGCTTTTTAGCATGAGCTATCCATTCTCCTTGCTTGGCACCCTCAATAAACGCTGTACTTTTGTTCACCACAACCCCATGCCAGCAGTTTGGCTTTGCTGCATGGCGGGCAAGTGGACCCAAGTTTGGTTTGGTAACAGTACTAATCTGTGATGAGAAAGTTGCAAGAATATATAAGCTAGAAAGTCTGAACTCTTAACTGTGACAAAATTAATGGAGAGGCATAAGAAATCAAGAATGAATCTTGTTTTTCTATTTAAGCACCCAGGTCACCCTCATCCTACCCCTTATTAATGCATGTTTAACTGAATGGTCATCTGTATGAATTCAGGGAATTTTTGTTGGGTGCTAATCTTTTAAATGAAAGAGAAGACCAACTCCTAACTAACTAAGCTCAACTAGAACATTGTTTATATAAAAAATAATCTTTAGGACTTCCCAGTCAGGATGCTATATTCATCAATTACTGTGAGAAAACTAATCTAAAAACAACAGTCCCCCCATTTCAAATTCCTACACACTAATGACACCAAAATTCATATCCCTTTCTCAGACTACTATGCTGTGAGTTTCAGATTCTCAAAGTCCCACAGAATCACAATTTAAAAAGAAAACCTCTCACATTTAGCATCAAAATGCCAATAAATTCAAAGGTAAGGACCTTAGTTTCATGATAAAAGAGTCATTTAAGAAGGAATTAGAATACAATGTACAAACGTAAAATAGACAGCTAGTGGGAAGCAGCCGCATAGCACAGGGAGATCAGCTCCGTGCTTTGTGACTACCTAGAGGGGTGGGATAGGGAGGGTGGGAGGGAGATGCAAGAGGGAAGGGATATGGGGATATATGTGCACATAGAGCTGATTCACTTTGATATACAGCAGAAACTAACACAACAATGTAAAGCAATTATACTTCAATAAAGATGTTAAAAAAATTAAAAAAATAAAATGTTACATAAAAAAAGAATACAGTGTAATGTAAGACATTCTGGAAATAAGTGGGACATATTACTATTCATGATTTGAGATAAAAAATGGATAATCTTTTTAGATACAAGACATTTATGGTTTATACATGCTAATAATATTAAAATATATTTATATATATCCCTGAAGTTTCTTCTCTAGCATCAAGATACTTCTAGTACCTGATACTGTATCTTAGAAACCCCTGGCTGTAAAAAAAAAAAAAGCTTCGTCTTTGTGACATTTCTGCCAAGATATCAAAGAAAAATCATTAATTCAATAAATTCTTGGATGCTCATTAGTGTACTGGATATTATAAGGCACATAAAGATTAATTATGATCACTGCCTTCCAGGAGTTCACCACCTAATGAGAGAGATAAGATACATCTACACATAGCTGAATCACAAGGTAAAATGAGAAGGTAAATAATTACAAAGTATTATGCAAAGTTAAAGGACAATAGATCACTAGAAATTTACAACCTAGTAAAAGATATGTCTTTACAGCTCTAAATCAAGGTAAAATGTGAATATAACATTGTAAATTTAAAAGTATTACAAGATATAAGAGACGTCCAAGTCCCATCGGGCTGGAAGGAGAGGGTGCCCTCATGGGACAGACAGCATTTTATTGAGCACAGCTGCATGGAGAGTTTTACTACAAAAAACAAAACAAAAAACCACTAGCATATGCTACTAAAACCATCTGAATATCAGTACAGCAAAGGATCTAGAAGCTCTGACCAATCAGAATGGACTGCCAGACAATCAGAATGGATTATGGGTGGTACCAATGTGATCAAGCTGAAGATCAGCCTGAGAAAGGGCCCTGGGCACAGGCAATGAGGAGAAAGCACTTAGGAGAAGACAAGGTATGGCTGACAACATCAGCAAAAGCCACATCCTGATTCTCACCGTAATGAGTTTAGATTTTATCCAGGAGACAAAAGAGAAACACTCCACCTCTCCCTAGTAACCTCTCTCTCACACAGACACACACACACACAGACACACACACAAACACACACCACACTCTGGGGCCCTAACTAACCTTTTCCACTCCATTAGGATCCTCAGAATATTTTCTAACACCCCCATTCTAGTTTAATGGTCCACACCCATGCTTTCCTTTGTCATAGAACCTATCACACAGAACTAGAGTTTTATAATCTACCACACCGAATGCTAATTTCCTCTTTACTTCTATTATACTGTAAGTTTCTTGGGGGCAGGAACTATATTTTGTTTAGTTATATATTCACAGTAACCATCAAAATATCTAACTGTAAAAGGTATTCGATGAATGCTTGAATGAATGAATGAATCACAAGTTAAATGCTACATTCTTATTTTTGCCATTGGGTTATTCTAGAGAGACTGTATCTCATTCCAAACCTTTCTCTTTTTTTTTTTACTCAGTTTACCTTAACTAGAGTCTAACAGAACAGGGTTTAAAAATGCTTACCTACCTTAAAAGGCATTATTTTCTTAAATGATCAGTATAAATTATTTCTCCCATATTGTCAGATTACTTATGTTGTGTGATCGATTTTGTGACTGTTTCTGTACAATTCTTATTCTCTTCTATTTGATTCCATTACTTCCTTCATCTCTTAACCATAATTAGTGTGACTATAATTCTCCCGTAAGAACCTCCAGCAATGTTTCTTAATCTTTTTTTCAGATTCAGAGAGCTATGGAGTCTTTTTTTTTTTTTTTTTTTTTGCGGTACGCGGGCCTCTCACTGCTGTGGCCTCTCCCGTTGTGGAGCACAGTCTCCGGACGCGCAGGCTCAGCGGCGATGGCTCACGGGCCCAGCCGCTCCGCGGCATGTGGGATCTTCCCGGACCGGGGCACGAACCTGTATCCCCTGCATCGGCAGGCGGACTCCCAACCACTGCGCCACCAGGGAAGCCCAGCTATGGAGTCTTTATCCCAAAAGATGTCCATCCACTCCAAATTCAATATATTATGATGCTATTTTATGAAGCCCCAAAGTAGCATTAATTAGGTCAGAGAGTAGTTTCCTGTGAGGGGGGCTGGGAGGAGGAGAAGGCTCCGGCAACGCTGGGATGATACTCTACTTATTGATCTCAGTACTGTTCACACTGCTGTGCTCCCCTTTGCGAAAATTCATTGAGCTGTATCGTTATCACTTGTGCACTTCTCTGTATGTTTGTTTTTTAATATTCATTATAGTGGAAAACATTGGTAATTACTGTCAGAGTCGACAAACTTCTGGACCCTGGTTAAAAACTGACTAGAGCAACAACTGTCCTTCTCTTACAGTATCTGTTAAAGATGCAGAAAAAGGACTAACTTGGGGCGAGGGAGGAGAGCAACGGTGGTTAGGGGCAGGGCGGGGAGTGCATAACCCTCCCCATCATCACTTTTATTTACCTAGTACACGCGAATAACAATCGCGCAATATTCTTTGCTGTGGACAGTTTACACTTTTCTGATCTAATACAGTGTCAATAAAATCATCGCTAGAAAAACAAAACAAACCTCCAATGCCTGTCAATGATGAGCAAGAAAAAAATCTGCTCCATAAAATCGTCTTAGCAAGTCCTACCCTGCTTCTCGTCTATTTTTTCACCCTCATCTCTGTATCCTGTGATTATCCTGATCATGGGGCCAAGCTTCTCCATCCTGGTTCTGACCAACGGTGGGTTTTACCTACTTGGGAGAAGACAGGAGGCAGATGTTGCGAGCCCACCAATGGACTTTTTCATCACAGACCACTACCAGAATATAAACATGAGACTTGAGTCAGTATCAGGCTGGAGCTGTAGAATTGGGGGTATGAGCCCACACATCTGACACCCAAACTTACTACCCCACATTTCCAAAAACAGACATCTGGGGTTAGGAAAACAGTCAGTTAAGAGTACAGGAGTACAGCACAAAGAGTCTTCATAAACTGTCTTCCTCTTTAATCTCAAGTCCACAACCACAGCTAGGATCCAAATATCACTGGCAGTGCCCATTCTGTGTCTCCTTGACTGGGTCTTCACCCTGCCTCAGTTTGATGTACAGACTGAACACACACCCGAATCAGAACCTATCAGCTCTCAGAGCAGAGGTAATCTAGTTACTGAAAATACACAGGTCATCAAAGTCACTCAAAACCTCATGGTGAGAGAGAACAGAGTAACTGTAATCAAATACTTATTAACAAATATTTTCTGAGTATCTAATTTTCTAGGCACAAGGGACTTTATATTCATTGAGCTTACATTCACTTGAGCAAGAAAAATTAGTCATATTTTCTGAACTCCAAATGGCAGAACTCAATGCAACTCTTTGCTACTTAGGAAAAAATAACATAATTTTTTTTTTTTTTTTGGCTGCACTGGGTCTTTGTTGCTACGCACAGGCTTTCTCTAGTTGCAGCAAGCAGGGGCTACTCTTCATTTCAGTGTGCAGGCTTCTCATTGCGGTGGCTTCTCTTGCTGCAGAGCATGGGATCTAGGGTGCCTGGGCTTCAGGAGTTGCAGCACACAACCTCAGTAGTTGTGGCGCACGGGTTTAGCTGCTCCATGACATGTGGGATCTTCCTGGACCAGGGATTGAACCCATGTCCCCTACATTGGCAGGCGGATTCTTAACCACTGTACCACAAAAGAAGTCCCAATAACAGATAATTTTATTTTTTTCTTTTTGTTTCTCCCGACTCACTAGCATATACTCAGATCACCATGAATTGTTTTCACAACAAATAGACAAACATTTGTGAAAGATGTAGAAGACTGAATGCATTCCGTACATGATCAGACGTAAGGTCACCACTGAATTTTGCTTCAGCGCTATCCCTTGGCAAACCCTGCTCCTCTGTTACTGTCTACATCAGCCTTCCTTCTTTCCATTCCTAATGTGTAAAGATCTCACTTTCTCTTCAACTGGAGATGATTCTCTACATATTCATGTTTTATTGCATAATTATAAGGTATTACATTGTAGATTAGCACACTGAATAAATAAAAAAATAACAACAAGCGAAGCAGTGGTCCACAACCCTAACTTGGCTTTTCAAAACTCATGAATATTTTTTCCATTTCCATTGTAAAGGCTTTCTGTTAAAAATACAGTTAATAGGAACAATGTTTAGTTACCTGTGTCCAATTAGTTTAACTGGGTAGGGTTTGGATTTAATGAGATTTATTCCAAGACTTTAATTCCCACATGAAGCAGCTAGCTTCACTCATCTCCCTACTAGGGCCTCTATCTTCACCCCAGCCAGCCACGGCCCTAAACATCAGACTATGCATCACGGCAAACAATGTTATTACAACTCGAAAATCAACAACAAACACACTTTCTTCTTAAACATCTTCATATATGGACAAATGGATGCTAGATAAATCATATAACTCTTCTTGGAAGATTTCCGTAACATTACTCATAAATGTGTTAAGAAATATAAGAGATGATTATTTCGAACTTTGGGCAAAAATAATGGCACCCATTCCCAAATCTGGCAATGTACACTGCTTTCAAATGCGAGTAAACATGTTGGATGTTATATTTCTTACTAGTGGCCAGCCCAATCCAATAAAATTAATCAGTACAGAAATCTGTTTTTTCATAGGCATTCTAGATGGTTCTTATGATCAAGGAAGAGTTGGGAAGTACTGTGTTAATACCCTTTCACAGCTCTGGTTCATATAATTATGTTCATGAGCTACACCCATCACAAAGAGAAAAAGCACTCAGTACCAGATTGCTGGCCACTAAGCAGCCTATAGGCATGAAACAAACAGCCCCCAATTCATATCTTGCCCACATGGCCATTATGCTCCTCTCTGAAGCAACTGGCCCAGACACTTCTATACACATACTTGAGTATTTTTTCACACACTGTCCATGTCAAGTCTTCAAGAATACAGTCAGAGGAATCCATAAAGTTTAAAAATAAAGACGCACAGGGGCTTCCCTGGTGGCACAGTGGTTGAGAGTCCGCCTGCTGATGCAGGGGACACGGGTTTGTGCCCCGGTCCGGGAGGATCCCACATGCCGCGGAGCGGCTGGGCCTGTGAGCCATGGCCGCTGCGCCTGCGCGTCCGGAGCCTGTGCTCCGCAGCGGGAGAGGCCGCAGCAGTGAGAGGCCCGCGTACCGCAAAAAAGAATTTAAATAAAACAAAATAAAATAAAATAAAGACGCACAAAATGTTAAGAATTTAAATTGTCTTCCTAGCTGTCACTGTGGCTATATTCTTTGATAATGCATCCAGACATGCCCAATCTCATGCCTTCCTCCTATGGGCAACCAGCTGCTTTCAAAATAACAGCTCCAATATTAAAAACGTGAAGTAAAAATTTTGATGCCATAAAGATGTATTTTACATCATTTCAAAATACATGTATTTAAACTCACAGCTACAGTATGCTGCATCAAATATTTTTATTTTTTGCAGCAAGGAGGTGATTTCTCAAACTATAAACATTTCAGTACCTTTAATAACACATATGGTAGAAGTAGAACTAAATTTCATAGCTAGTCTGCTTATACCTAGACTATAAATTCTTGTGTTTGCCAAGAGGACGAACTATACACATGCTGGCAATGAGCTAGATTTAAACTGTGCTTTCATCAAACGTATCCTCACATCTAAAAATAGCTCACCATGCAAAGATCAGGAAAACCAGAGAGCACAGATAACAAATCATTAAGAAATAAATTATCTCTTTAAAATATATGTATGCATAACTCAGAAGTAAGTTAAATTATACTGAGTTTTACTCGATGCTAATATAAAAATCTTGAACCTTCTACAGCAGTATTTATCTTTTATATGAGATCAGTTTGTATTCCTTTAAACTGTTTGAATAAAAACTCAAATTACCATTATTTTAGTCAATGTTCAAAGTCCTCACAAATATCGATATCTGATAATGCTACTTCATGAGACTTTGAAATAGTAGAATGTTTTTTTATTTTCAATAAGAATAAGCTTGGCCTATTTCTACTTGCAGATACCATTCAAAGCAAAGAAATAATACAACATGGTTAAGCAGCTCTCTCCCTGAGGTGGTTTTTCTGTAAAAAGAATTTGAAGGAAAATGAACAGTCACCATTTACTAAGAAGAGAAAAAAACAAGCTCAAGAGCAGAACTGATATAACAGACACTGGCTGAAAGAAAGCATACCTTTCCCTCTCTCCTTCCGTGACGTCATATAAGCGGTTGGCACCTCCATCAGCACAGGCTCTTAAAAGAGCTTCAAAAAGAAAAAAAACAAAGAATATTTCAATATAGGAAGCTTAGAGCAGTATCTTTCAAAGGCTGAACGTTAAAAGGCACTCAGACACACACACACTCACGCTCCCCTCCTTGGATCATTTCACATTCAGCCAGTGACACTGCTGGTACTGAAAACGATCCTACACATCACACACACACAAGTGAGACAGAATCACCTAAGACAAAGCATATTTCCTTTTTCCATCTTTTCCAATTCCCCTTATTAAATAAAGGAGAAGACTGTATATGATGTCTTCAGTAACTCTTAAAGCTTGTTTTTCCTTCTTTATAACAGAAGGTAGGCCTCGGGCTCAAAAACAGGTAACAGGACATAGCTTATAACTTTGCTCCCTTATTTATTTTATTTATTTATTTATTTATTTTTGGCTGCCTTGGGTCTTCATTGCTGCCCGTGGGTTTTCTCTAGTTGCACTGCACGGGCTTCTTATTGTGGTGGCTTCTCTTGTTGTGGAGCATGGGCTCTAGGTGCACGGGCTTCAGTAGTTGCAGCACGCGGACCCAGTAGTTGTGGCTTGTGGGCTCTAGAGTGCAGGGTCACTAGTTGCGGCACACTGGCTTAGTTGCTCTGCGGCATGTGGGATCTTCCCGGACCAGGGATCGAACCCGTGTCCCCTGCATTGGCAGGCAGATTCTTAACCACTGCACCGCCAGGCAAGTCCCTTGCTCCCTTATTTTATTAATTTTTATAGAAAATTTCTATTTATGGCAGGTATTAAGGGTTTCCATATTTTACTGTGATATGGAAGATTTCTTTTAAAAATAAATCATAGGGCTTCTCTGGTGGCGCAGTGGTTGAGAGTCCGCCTGCCAATGCTGGGGACACGGGTTCGTGCCCCGGTCCAGGAAGATCCCACATGCCGCAGAGCGGCTGGGCCCGTGAGCCATGGCCGCTGAGCCTGCACGTCCGGAGCCTGTGCTCCGCAACGGGAGAGGCCACAACAGTGAGAGGCCCACGTACCACACAAAAAAATAAAAATAAATAAATAATAAGCATAACATCATAAGTTTATTTTAAAGTATGAAGTAACTAATAATCTAGATATATATGACTGTAAAAATTGAGAAGTTGGTACAAAATTGACTGAAACTTGGGAAGCACTAAGAAAATCAGATAAGGCAAAAGAGCCCCAGCTGCCTCTCTAACTGGGCCTTTTTATCTCTTGGCTTACCGTGCTTTTCCCCTAGTATCACCCTAGGATTTGATGCTGCTGGTCAATCATTCCTTGAAATTTTCTTAGTCCATTGTCTACTATTTTTGTCGTTGTTACTTCTCTAATTTCTAATTTTCCTAGAAATGGTCAGTATCTTAGCATCAATTCATCCCTTTATTTAAAAAAATATATCCTTTACCTAATAGTTTCAAATCAAACTTTTTTTTTTTTAATCCTGGGCAATATAAGAGTGAATGCTGAGATGTCTAAGATTCTAATTCCTCACCCTGAACAGATCAAAGCCTTGCCTCTGTCCCCACATAGCTGTTAAAACCAATCATTAGGTCATAAAAATCAGCAAAGACCTTGGACACCAGCAGTTTCAGAAGAAATAAACTATAATCGGCCCTCCATACCCAAAGGTTTCAAATTTGGTCCCCTGCTCAATCTGTGGAAGGAGGCTGAATTCCTGTATTGCACCGTTTTATATTAGTGACTTGAGCATCTGCGGATTTTGGTATCTCAGGGGTTCCTGGAACCAATCTCCCACGGACACCGAGAGACAACTGTATTTTTTTGAGCTACTTCCTCATTTTATTGCACTTATGAAATCACCTTCCCTTTTTGCAAATTTAGCTACACATTTAAAAGAGTGTTTATAAAATCTACCTCCAAATTTCTAGGTGTTTTTTAACAGGTGGAATATTGGAAAAGATAGTTAATTGACCGTACTGGCATGAGTAAAGGTCCCAAAGAATTTTCCACTAATCAATGATATACGGGAAATAGTTTTCTGTCCTATATTATATCAGAAATAAAACAGAGGCCAAGTGGGAAAAAAAAAAGAAATCCCTTTTTTGCTTCAGCTTCTTCAACTGTAAATGGTAATAGTATCACCTTTGACAGAGGTATTAAGCAATTAATGACTTAATAATTATAATAGTGCTCATCACAATACTGGAACATAGTAAGCATTCAACAGACTAAAGCATTCATTAGTCCTCTTTCTCCATTCCTGTTAGAATGAAAATAAAGTCTAAAAAGCATTGTTTTTCTAGAAAAGAAAAGCCTAAGGTCCTTAAAAAGTGCAAAACAAAAATAAGAGTTTTTACAAGATATCTAAGAGGGACATCTCATTTTACCCATTACTGACAACACGTATTTCCCTTTAAGGAAAGGGACCCAAATTCAAATTATACCACAAACATAACCTGCAGAAGATCACAAAATATTCTGCATATTTCCTAAATACCAAAAACTAAAAGCTAAATGGAGAGATAATCTCACATACAAAAGATGCTGTAGAACAAATGAATAGGGAGATGGAAAAGACTGATAAATAGAAACAGATGGGGGCTTCCCTGGTGGCGCAGTGGTTGAGAGTCCGCCTGCTGATGCAGGGGACATGGGTTCACGCCCCGGTCCGGGAAGATCCCACATGCCGCGGAGCGGCTGGGCCCGTGAGCCATGGCCGCTGGGCCTGCGTGTCCGGAGCCTGTGCTCCGCAACGGGAGAGGCCACAACAGTGAGAGGCCCGTGTACCGCAAAAAAAAAAGAAATAGATGGTAAACTGTAATTACCCTCAGAGTATATAAAACATTTCTCTGTAAACAAAATTAACAAGTCTGTTGTATCTTTTTATGTAAGATCTTTTTATGTAAAATTGATTCACTTTAGTAAAATGAAAATCTAGAGGTAGTGGCAAAGGATTATCATAGAATGACTTGTCATGTTTTCGCACTATATTATTTTACAAATATCAGTTGAATTCAACATTTATACCTATCACGTGGCAGGCCCTAAACAGAATAGAAAGATGAATAACAGAAAGAACTAGTTCTCCAGACTCACACTATTGTGGAAAAAGGAGAAAGAGAAGCACATATATACATTGCACTGTAGACATTGATGAGGGCTATGACAGAAGCAATGAAACATGATGGGAGGACTGGGACAGGAGACATTAATTTCAGTGGACAAATCTGTAATACTGTGTATTATTAACTCTAGTTCAGCTAAAATCAGTGTTACTTTGATAATCCAAAATTGTTTTCTCCTGCCTGTCATTTCTCACACCCAGACTTAAACTGGTATTTTTAGAGCAGTTTAATAAAAGAGAAATACCTAAGTCTTAGGAAGTAAATTTGTCCACATCTATTCCTGTTTTAAATGGCTAAAAGAGTTAAAATAGCCGTGATGAAATCTGTGGACCACTCTTTTATTACCTAGAAGCTGGGATTGTGGTGCCACCCATCTGAAAGAAAACACAAGCTCCAGTCTATCCCTAAAACTATTTTGTTTTGTTGTCAATAAAGCTTAACAAAAAAGATATACTCTACCACTTTTAAATCTTATTAATGAAATATTTTCCATGTACTTAAATAAAATTGCATTTGGAAAACAAAATTTCAAGCATGTATTACATAATGTTGGCATGAATTCATTGGTAGCAATTTGAAAGCTGAGTAAACAAATGACTATTAATGAAAGTGACCAGCTAAAAAAATCAGTAGTAGAGGACACTCTCAAATAAGATAGGTTTGATAAATCACGAATCAGCCTCAAAAATATGTTCACTCCATCATCATTTAAATTGTCCCACGCTTTAATGAAAAGAAGTTACTGCATGAGTTATCTTTAATGTAAAAATGTCATTGGCTCATACAGCAAAATTTTTGCAGATTTATCAAATACTACAGTTTCAATGGTTGAATAGTTATTTACTATGCATCAGGCTGATAAACAGCTGAAGACTAAGATACATTAAAATCTCTACGTCAACTTTATATATTGGTACTACCAATAAGCATACTAAATACATCTGAAACTAATTTTTTTTTAACCTGGCATAAGTTACTGTTACTGACAAATAATGAAGAGCTCCACTCACAATCAGGTTAATTGGTTAGTTCATTAATTTCTGTTGAATAAAGCTGGACAGAAATGATTTGACTTTCTGAAAAGTAGACTATGATACTGGTTCCAAGTATTAACATGTAAGAAAAAATAAAGTAAAATCAAAGAAACATTTTTCAGTGTCAGTCAACTGAAAGAACACTAGACATAAAGGATTTTGATTCCAATCTGGATCAGCCACTTATTAGTACTATGACTGATCTAATCCCAAGTGTGCTGATTCCAATGCAAAATAGAGTATTATATATATTTTACCAAGCTCACAAAATTTTTCAGGAACTGGAGAGAGACAACAAAGATAAAACCAGAAGGAAGTAACATGGGGAAACATATTCTCTTACATGCAGTTGATAAAATTATAATTTTGAGAGACAGTTTGGCAGATTTATAAAAATTTCAATGTGTATGTCCTTTGATCCAGAAATGCTATGTAGCCTCTATAAAACTTGCCCAAATTCACAAGGGCGTATGTACAAGGATAGTCACTGTGATATCATATGTAATCCTGAAAAAGCTGTTAGCAAACTTGAATGGTCATCACTTAAATATTGGTAAAATATATCAAGGCCCTTGTAAGGAACCATTAAAAAAAAAAAGTAGTTCTTATTATGTATTTATATGTTATCTCTTATAAGATATGTTATTTAAAACTTTAGGTCAAATCTTCCTTGCAACAGCAACTCAGAGAATATATAGAAATATGCCTAATTCAATAAAACTAAGAATTGTACCAAGGTTACTATGTCAAGAATGCTTATCCAAGTAATCAGTGATCAGCATTAATAAGATGCACCCACACTGGAGAAAGGACACTAGACCTACACCCTGAGGAAGCTCATAAAAACAGCAAGGCACAACAGCTCAAGAGACCCAAGAATCAATGTCTTCCTGGTCAGAAGCATACCAAACAGGGAGTGACCAGAATGTTTGAAAGTCGCTCCTGGGAAGTAACTAGACGTTCACTATTTTTGTTAACAATCATTATTTATTACCTGTCTTGAAACTCTTCCTTAAAGCTAAGTAAACTTACTGTTGCGTAAAGCCTATCATGTCTTCTTAGTTTGCTAATCCAAGACCACTTCTGTGTTGCACACAATGAACTCTTTAACCTTGATTATTCATAAGGAATAGGCATGGGATCATGGAAGATACTTTTTCACTCTTACATTAAACACTGTGCTGCTAAAAATATTTTTACAAGAAATATGAATTATATTGTAATTATAATTTTAAAACCAGTAATAATAACTAAAAAGGAAAATACACATAAGGTAACAAGAATAATTTCAGATCCAATCCCATTATTAGGAGAAGAAATCAAATATTTTGACAGACTTGGTCAGGATTGAGTTGAAGGTGCCTACATTAATCTGGAGGAAAGCAAAGATCCAGAATCTTATGTAGAAGATGTCTTACAGAATTCCTGGACAGCTAAACACCTCCAGTTAGCCGGATCCTGTTTACTCCTAACACAGGTCCTTCTTCCCTAGTACTCCAAAGATATAATCAGTCTTTGCGTACCTGAAATCAATCTAGTCTATCGCTATTACTGGTTTAAGCCAGGATTCTCTCCCTGCTTTAGAAACAACAGTAAACCACATAATTCCCAACTTCTATTCTTCTACCCATATGAGCTAGTGTGGCTGGAAAAAAAAAGCGGGGGGGTACCTTCTGGACTAGCCTCAGAAATAGTCTACCAACAAGTACACATCACATTCTTTATTAAGAAGTGATAATCACTTATTAAACATGTGAGGGCAGACACAACTACTCGGATATCAGAAAGTTCACTATCAGGCATTACAGAGGTTAAGTGGTTTGTCTTTTGTTTTATTTTTATTGCAGTAAGAACACGTAACATGAGATCTACCCTGTTAAAATTTAAGTGAATAATACAGTATCATTAACTACAGGCACAACATTGCACAGCAGATCTCTAGAACTTAATCATCTTGCGTAACTGAAACTTGACTTCTGTTGAACAGTAACTCCCCATCTGCCCCTGCCCCGAGCCCATGGCCACCACTGTTCTATCCTCTGCTTCCCTGAGTTTAACTGTTTTAAATTTCACATATAAGGGGAATCATGAAGTAATCTGTTTTTCTGGGACTGGCTTCTTTCATATTGTATAATGTCCTTCAGTTTCTCCCATGTTGTTGCATGTTGCTAGATCTCCTTCCTTTTTAAGGCTGAATAATATTCCATTATCTGTATATTCCATTACTTGTGTATTTGCTGTTTCCATTCATCCATCAATGGACATTTAGGTTATTTCCAGATCTTGGTTATCTTGAACAGTGCTGCAGTGAACAGGAAGTGCAGCTATATCTTTAAGCATCTAACTTCAATTCTTTTGAATAAACAGCCAGAAGTGGGATTGCTGGGTCATATGGTAACTCTATTTTAACTTTTTATTCTCTTTCTCATAGCGGCTGCACTGTTTTGCATTCCTACCAACAGCAAAGTAAGGTTTGAGTTTCTCCACCTCCTCACGAATACCTGCTGTCTTTTTTTTTTTTTTTTTGATAATAGCCAAACTAAGAGGTTTGAAGAGGTATCTCATTATGGTTTTGATTTGCATTTCCCTAATGATTAGTAACGTTGAGCATCTTTTCATATACCTGTTGGCCATTTGCAGGTCTTCTTTGAAGAAATGTCTATTCAGTTCCTTATCCAATTTTTAATTGGGTTATTTGATTTTTTTTCTGGATACTGAGTTGTTGGAGATACTTACATTTTGGGAAATTAATCCCCTATTATATATAAGGCTTGCAAATATTTTCTCCCATTCTGTAGATTGCCTTTTCACTCCTGCTCATTTCCTCTGCTGTCCAGAAGCTTTTTAGTTTGATATGGCCCTATTTATCTAATTTTGCTTTGTTTGTTTTTTGACATCAGGTCTACGCAATCATTGCCAAGACCAGTGTCCAGGAGCTTTTCCCGTTTCCTTCTAGGAGTTTTACACTTTCAGGTCTTACATTTAAGTCTTTAATCCATTTTTCAGTGAAGATAAGTGTTTTTAACCAATTTTAATCACTAGGGACAATGCTAATATAAAGCCGTACTTCGTATTTTATACTTACGGCAGACAAGAAGGTCTAAATCAATTAATTCTTCTAGAAATATCCCTTGCTTAAAAACACTGACCTGTAAGTATTCTCTGCCATGTTAAAACTTCAACCATATCATGAAGCCTAATAAGAAATATATTTTATATAAGGATTCATGGAAGGTTTCCTTTAATGAACTATTATCCTTAAACACATTTAGGTGTTCACTTTTAGTATTTCTTAAATTCTTCATAAAAAACAGAATGTCTGTTTAGGATATTTCTGTGATTTAAAAGAGAAGTTACAGGATCTTCCTTGGAGACCCCTTCACGTGTGGGGAGTGTTAAATATATTGGTCAACGATAAAAACAAGGGAAAAATACATCTAAGATACTATTAACTATATATACAGTAATAAAGATATTGATTTTTACATTTATACAATTTTAAGCACAAGAAATGGTTACAGTGATACTCCTTCCGAAGAGGACAGGGTTAGGACAAAGCTTTATTTTTTGCATAACTAATTTTCTTCAAGGGAACACCGCTCTTGCACTCGCAGCCCATAAGTGGCGTTAAATCTACACCCAAATTCAGATTTGGCACATGGCTCAGTTCATGCTGTTACATCTCCTGCCTGGGGGCACTGATTCAGAGACAGAGATGTGATCCAATCAAAGGTAATGAAACCTAGGGAGACTTTCCCAGGTTCCCTTTTCTGCTGTCCTGCCACCTGAGAGACTGTAAGCTTGGATCTATGATGGGCTATCATAATAGCCCAGAGCATGGAGCCAATACAGGAAGGTAAAACTAGGAGACAAGAGTACTGTTTGAGTCCCCATAGTCCTAGCAATAGCCTTTTTAATTATTGGGTTGGCCAAAAAGTTCGTTCGGGTTTTTCCATAAGATGTTACGAAAACCCGAACGAACTTTTTGGCCAACCCTATACATGCGCTAACAAGTGCCCTTCTTTGGCTCAGGCCAGTTTGAGTTGGGTTCTCTGTCATTTGAAACTGAAGGAGCCTTAACTAATCCAAATATTAATTTCTACTTCAAAGACACAGAATCCTCCTCTTGGTTGGAGAATACTACCTTATTATGTCTCAAGTCTGTGCTGCATCAAGGCCTTAAAAGGAGGTATATATTTTTGTAGGTAGTTGGCTTATTATGTGTATACACTCTCACCTGCAAAGCCTTGATTATGATCCAAATTAGTCAGTCCGTGGACATGGTTAACAGACGGATTAGCATGCTTTCTCTATGGGGATGTTATTTCATGGGGGAAAACTTTCATTCAAAGCCTTTCGTGGAAATATGTGCTCTCTGAAAGAGAGAGCAACAATTTACTTTGCTCACAGGAGTATCAAGATGCATAATTAATTGCTGTTTAGATAACTCTTTCAGAGTTTTAGACGAAAGGTTTAATTTACAGTATACTTATGTGCAATTATTAAGAGAGCTCACATTATTTGTAACATCCCACAAACCGTGAGTGGAATACTCTTTAAATTTTAGTTAAGTCAGTAACACAGAATTATCCTTATTTCAGATAAAAAGCAAATGGTATTTATATTGAGCATCTACATGCACAGTGCCGTGCTAGCCCCAGTGGGCTAGTTCACACCATGTAACGAAAAATTTTTATTACCTTTAGGTATATGCTGCTGTGTAAATTCTATTACCCCTTCTCTCTACCACCTTCCACCTCCTCCTCTCCTAGTTATGTGCTATGGAGATAAAGTGTGACATTTAGTCATCTTTGATGCTCTTTATGAAGTCTACAATCAGGTACCACCTTAACACTTAGTGACACTAAATACCTCATTACTAAGAAATCTTAAAAACAACCAAACATCAAACTGCCTGTCTATCCTAAAATGGCATGGGGAAAATTTTCTTAAAGATGAGTAATGCTCATCATGTGTAACAACTGCCAAGAGGGAAGCAGCGCAGAAAAACAGGGTCTTGTAAATTAAGCTATAGCACATGCAAGTTTGTCCTGATGTGAGCTGTTAGGAATAATTAGGGCTGAGTGCATTCTCAATCATTAAATTTCTACTAAAGACTGGCCATTCTTTAGGGACAAGATGGCAAATATGCCTACTCAATCCACAGGGAATAAGGAAACATATAACAGACCTTTGTTGGTGTTGGTTATAAATACAGGGTTGCTCAACCTTGCTACTATTCACAATCTGGGCCTTTGCTGTAAGGGGTCGTCCAGTACATTGTAGGATGTTCAGCAGTGTCCTTGGCCTTACCCACTAGATGCCAGTCATACCTGAGATGTGACAACCAAAACTATCCACAGACAATGGCAAATATCCCCTACTCAGCAAAAATCACTCCCAATGCCCAAACCGGAGGACCACTTACACCTCAGCAGGCTGCCCAGAGTCCCACCATATCCAGCTGTAAGGCAGACTGCTCATCGCTATTCTCAAAAATTCCAATTTAAAAGCAAGACTATCACCCAGAAATTACATTCCTCCTAGCTACCAATGTCAGGTGAATTAACAAAGCAACTTATGTCCCAGCTAAATTGCCTTCCATAGACCACCACCTACCAGCATACACAAAAATAAACTCCAAATGGATTAAAGACCTAAATGTAAGACCAGACACTATAAAACGTAGAGGAAAACATAGGAAAAACAGTCTTTGACATAAACCACAGCAAGATCTTTTCTGACCCACCTCCTAGAGTAATGAAAATTAAAACAAAAATAAACAAATGGGACCTAATTAAACTTCAAAGCTTTTGCAAAGCAAAGGAAATCAAAACAAGACGAAAAGACAACCCTCAGTATGGGAGAAAATATTTGCAAACAAATCAACGGACAATGGATTAATCTCCAAAATATACAAACAGCTCATGTAGCTCAATATAAAAAAAACAAACAACCCAATCAAAAAATGGGCGGAAGACCTAAATAGACATTTCACCAAAGGGGACATACAGATGGCCAAGAGGTGCGTGAAAAGATGCTCAACATCACTAATCATTACAGAAATGCAAATCAAAACTGAAATGAGGTATCACCTCACACCAGTCAGAATGGCCATCATCAAAAAATCTACAAACGATAAATGCTGGAGAGGGTCTGGACAAAAGGGAACCCTCCTGCACTGTTGGTGGAAATGTAAATTGATACAGCCACTATGGAAAACAGTACGGAGGTTCCTTAAAAAACTAAAAACAGAACTACCATATGACCCACCAATCCCACTACTGGGCATATACCCGGAGAAAACCGTAATTCAAAAAGAGACATGTACCACAATGCTCACCTGCAGCACTATTTACAATAGCCAGGACATGGAAGCAACCTAAATGTCCATCGACAGATGAATGGTTAAAGAAGATGTGTCTTCTTATATACATATATATCAACGGAATATTACTCAGCCTTAGAAGGAACAAAATTGAGTTATTTGTAGTGAGGTGGATGGACCTAGAGTCTGTTGTACAGAGTGAAGTAAGTCAGAAAGAGAAAAACAAATGCCGTATGCTAACACATATATATGGAATCTAAAAAAAATGGTACTGACGAACCTAGTGGTAGGGCAGGAATAAAGATGCAGGCATAGAGAATGGACTTGAGGACACGGAGGTCAGGGGGAAGGGCACGCTGGGGCAAAGTGAGAGAAGCATTGACATATATACACTACCAAATGTAAAATAGATAGCTTGTGGGAAGCAGCTGCATAGCACAGGGAGATCAGCTCGGTGCTTTTTGACCACCTAGAGGGGTGGGATAGGGAGGGTGGGAGGGAGACACAAGAGGGAGGAGATATGGGGACATATGTATGCATATGGCTGCTTCACTCTGTTGTACAACAGAACCTAACACAGCATTGTGAAGCAATTATACTCCAATAAATGTGTATAAATAAATAAATTGCCTTCCAATCTATCCCAGATGCAAACCTACCATCTTATCCTCTTAGACTTTTTGAATTCTCAATAAGATCTCTCCTACCATCTGTACATGTATTAATATCTATGATATTCCACGTAATCTTCCAGCACGATCCCACACCCTCTCTATTTGTGCCTCCTACTCATTTTGAGACCCTATAACTAAATTATTGCCACTAGTGACAACAGTCAAAGTCAGGTCTTTCCGACTGTGTGCTGATAGCTCACATCATCTCCCAGGACAGATGAGAAAACAGCATTAAAGATACCACCATAGACAGGGAACATGAAAAATGACAACTTCTATTATTAGCTCAATTCATTTCATAATGTAAAAACACTGGTAAAGCAGCAGTGACAAAATAAGATGTGGCAGATGTCTATGAATGAGCAAAAATAATTAAATGCCCAGAACTACCAAGAAGAGCTGGAATAGAAGAAAAGAGCAATGACAGTGGCTGGTTCGCTTGGCAAAAGTAAGAGCTTTTAAACAAAACTCACTTTGTTGATTACGTAATGGAAGAAGGCAGAAGCCATGGAACCAACTGACCTCCTCTGCCTGCTCATTCAGCACCAGAATTCCTTCACTTCTCCTTTTTTTTTTTTTTGCGGTCCGCGGGCCTCTCACTGTTGTGGCCTCTCCCGTTGCAGAGCACAGGCTCCGGACGCGCTGGCTCAGCGGCCATGGCTCACGGGCCCAGCCGCTCCGCGGCATGTGGGATCCCGGACCGGGGCACGAACCCGTGTCCCCTGCATCGGCAGGCGGACTCTCAACCACTGCGCCACCAGGGAAGCCCTCCTTTTTTTTTTTTTTATGGATCAGTGGTATCAGATCTCAGAACTTATAGGCAAGACATATTTCAATAGATTTATTTTTGCATCTATCAATAGTGAAAATGTGTTAAAATCAGATATTTGTTACACAAGTGATACATTTATGTTATTTTGTAGAGATAGAAGAAAAAAATACCTAATCGGCTCATATCTGTACCTTTCCAAGTACCTTTGACAAAATATTTTAACGCAATTTACTGAGAGTTTCTAGCAAACAAACCTATTCTTTTAAACAATAATCATTAAATCTAAATAGTAATGATAGGATAATTTCAGCAACTGGGGCTTAATACAGAAAAACTAGAAACAGAAAAAATTACATATTTTTACTACCAACTAATGTAAGAATTTCACATATTATAATTGTATAATTAACTACACTCCTTTTCTAACTTAGCAGAGTCAAGCTAATTCTTCTTCCTGGTTAGGAAAAAAAATAGTTTTGGGGGAGGACTGTTTGACAGCTATTAGTAAGAATAAGGGGAGAGGAATTAGAGATAATATTTCTAGAAACAGATGAAAAGAATAATCATCACTGGATTCCTGTTAAAAGCAAGAGATAATTACCAACAATTCATACTAAGGCTTCTTTAGGCCAAGAGTTATAACCAGGTGGAACAAAGCACACTTAAAGAGCTTCAAGGGGATGAATAAATGCCTTACTACCACATTTCTTAGTTTGTAAGTTTTATCTGGGGACATTCTTAGAGGTGAATTAACCTTACTCTTTAAAACATGACTTATCAGGGCATGAAAAAGCTTTTTTTTTTAAATAATTAAAAGAAAGCCAGTTGCTTTGCAGTTTAGTTAGATAAGGGAATAGCTTTAAGAGATAAAACTGAGAGGCAGTCAAGAACCATATTAAGCAGGCCATGGTACAGAACCGAGCTCAAGTATAAAATGAAGCCATGACGGGTTTTAAGTTTCAGAGTGTTCTACTCTGACCTCTGTGTTAAAAAACTTCCTTCCTTTTACATTGAGAACAGATTAGAGGGAGACAAGAGTGTAATTAATGACATTAGTTAGGAGACCTGCAGTGACCAGGGGAGAAGGTGGCTTAGACTAGAGTTGCAGCACCTAAGGCAGAGAAACTTGGATGAACTTCAACATATATTGGGAGTTGAAAGTGACTGGATCGGCTGAGAGACTTGGATGTGGAGGATGGTACAAAAGGAATCAGAGATGACCCTCAGTTTCCTGTCTTGAGCAACTGACAAACAAAGGTACTGTTTACAACTGTTTACTATTCCCTCTACTGTAGTTTTGTCCAATGCTTGGCCACATTCCATAAAATATTTCTTGCTATTCTTGGCCCTCTATCATCCTTCACATCTTACTGTCCCATTTATATCATAACCCTATGGGCCTGCCATTCTCCTTACAATGAGACATGTAAAGATTCAACAGCTCTTCTCTCACTTTTCTCCACATTGGATTCGCCTCAAGGGGTCTCTGTATAGTGGAAATATTTTATACTAACGGTAGTGAAAAATTAAAGGCATTATCAAAAAAGTTTAATGAAAACTTAAAACACGAAATACAGTTTATAGGATAGATGTGATGTTAGTAAGTGTTGTTCAGAGCAGTTTTATTGTTTGGGCTTGAGTTTGGGTTTCCTTGTTTGTTTGTTTTGGTTATTCCTAAATCAAAGGAAACATGAAACCAAAATATTAGAAAGGACCTGGGGTAACTCTGAATATGTGAAATAACTTCTGGCAAAGAAACCCAGATTTGAAAGTTCAGATGCAATTGCTATGGCAAATACCAAAAGAAAAACCTGAAACAGGTCATTTTTTTTCCTGTTTTTGTTTTCCCCCAGAAACTTGTAAGAAAATTACAAGAAATGTTATTTTCAGGAAATTTTTAAAAGGAAAACAGAGGCTATAGAGATGACAAATAAGCACAAGAAAAGTATTAAACACTAGTTATCAGAGAAACTCAAAACCACAAGATAATACTACATCCTTATCAAAATGGCTGAAATAAAATATGGCGATTTTATATCAAATACTGGCAAGGAAGCAGACAAATGGGATCATTTACACACTGCTATTGGTGCTTTACTACCACATAATTAACCGTACAACGACTCAAAGGCTTGCATTTTATTTCCTATTTACAGACAAGGAAATGAGCTCAAAGTCACATAGTTATTTTCCCCAAGTTACATAAATTTTCTTGTGGGCTTCAGAGTGTGAACCTTAATTTAGAAAATAAGTTTTTCACTTGTGTGTTATGGAGTTAGAACTAGAATTTTTGTAACAGTGAAGTCAGAATTAGAACCTGGATTCACTTGGTAACAGAGTGCACATTATTTTTGTTACACCAGAAATCCTCCACTGTGCATATGAGTTGACCCAATAAAGCAAAGTGACGTATAAACAATGAAACAACATGAGCTTAAAGTGTAAGAACCTCAAACATCAACTTCCTCAGGAACAATAATGCACACACTTTTCCAACGCAGTAAAATACCCGGTAAGAGCCACAGAGATGTTCACGTCTAGTGACCCATTCACAGAACTAGCTTCATGTCTTACTAAAAGAAAATGAAGAACAGGGTTGAAGAGATCCTAAGAGGTCTTTTAAATATCAAAGTCATTTGTATTGATCTTAGCATACTGGAGGAAACACAGTTTGCCTTCTGTATCCATCAGGCTCCCATCAGGAGATACCATGCAGTAATTCAAACAGAGAAAGTAATATGTGAAAAGTAATTTGAATGTGAGAAAATTAATAACAGGGGTTGGAGTAACAGCGGGTGGAGGTGGTGAGGTAAAGAATAGAGCAAGACCAGATCTAGGAAGCAGACAACACTGGAAAGGCCTCGATGGTGGGAAATTCTCCTTCTGAAGTGTGGAGGAGGGGACGCCATTCACAGGGAGGTGCTGGCCTTGGGATTCCCTATGAAGCCACCTGCAAGGGTCTGGGAAGATGCTGGAATCAGGAAGAGAAGCCCCTTCATCCAGAAATGTCTCTCCCATGCCCTCTGTTGACACAGCTTAACATCACACTCACTACAAAGGAGAAATGCTTAAAAGGCTCAGCTTCATTATCACAGAGCAGATGGTGAAGCACGGATTTGGAGCTGAGAGTCAGTAAATTAATAACTTAATATAAAAAACATCTATTGTTCTTTCTCCCTATGACAGTGAATGTTTATTTATTCAATTGGACATTTCCCAGTTGCTTCCGTATCCTGAAAAGTCTAAAGCAGTCGTTTCCTCCTTCCCCTTAAGTATTACTCACAATCTCCTAGTTACCCCCAAGACTCAAGTAAAAATACTTTTTTATCTTAACTCACAAGGGTACAAAAGGTCCAGTGGGGCACTGAGTTTATTAGGTATTTCCCTGTAGGGATCTGGATTAAAATTCTAGCCTGAAATGTAGAACAAAGTTATAAAATGCTTTTTTGTACTTGTATACATCAAAAGGATATTTCTCCACCTGTGCATCCTTTTTTCAGCAAAGGATTGAAATAATTCATATGAAGTGTGTAGCAATAAAGAAAAATATCCCTGGCATATTTAATCCTAAATTTTTACTTTCAAAAAAATTGAATATAGAACCAGAGATCCCTTGAATGCATAAGAAAGAAATTGAGAACAATTTAAAATACATCAAAGAACAAAGAATAAGATAACACCTCTGTGACCTACATCTAGAATTGCCAATTGTTATAATTCAGCACTTTGTATTACCAAAAAAAAAAACTATAGAAGTTTATATTCCCTAGATTTCTCTCTGAAGACCCAACCTGTACCCAGGCCCCTTACTAGTGGTGCACACAATTCTGGACATAGGATTTATCTTTAGAGTTTTTGGGGTTTGGGGTTTTTTTTTAACTTATATAGCATGCATATGCATCAATGAGAAATATATAACATTGTGTATATTGTGTGATATGTTATTTTTAATTTTGAAACAATAGGCGTTCAGAAACTTGCTTTTCTCACTCAACATTATATTTCTGACCGCTTTCCATTTGGAAATACAAATCTAGTTCACTGGATTCATTTAATTCCTGTACAGAGTTAATGAATGTGTCAAAAATATTTGTTTGATCTCCTATGATTAGACAGGTAGGCGGTTTGCTTGGTTTTAATTTTTTAAAACGTCACAAGTATCATGTAGATGCCTCCTTGCGCACATATGAAACATTTCTCAGTTGTATATACCTAAATGGATAAGCGCTGGGTCACAGAATATGGACATTAGTGATTCACTACATTGTAACAAATTGCTAGCCACGCTGTATCAATTTATACAACTGATACAACATATCAATTTACTGTTTAAGCAGCAAACTGAAGCTGCACACAGGACTTGATTACAAATTTGATTACAATACTGTGGTAGGAGCAGCTTAACCTACGAGTAGAGCTGAAAGGTGCTGTCAAGTGCTCTGGATCACGGAATAGCAGCTGCAAAGTATACCACGGATGGAGACTGGCCACTGTCTTATTTTCCTCTCCCACTGTCTCCTGCAAGAAATCCCTGGCAACTTCTCTCTTCAAAGCCCACGCCCAGCTGTCCTACCATAGACTGGAATGCAGGATCCTTCCAGACTCTGGGTCCTCTTTTTAGTCAATGTGCCTTAGTTCTCTTGACAGGAGGCACTGATGTTATTAGGGCTCCGACATTAATCTACACAATAACCCTCCAGTATATTTTATTCACTCATTCATTCATTCATTTATTCATTCGTAAGCACAGACTGAATGAGCACCAAAGGTAGCCAGAAATACAGCAAAAATCACACATGGTTCCAACTCTCAAGGACACCACAGTCTAGAACTACACTATACAATATGGCAGCAACTGGCCACCTGTGGAACTGAGCATCTGAAATGCAGCTGGTCTCAACTGAGATGTGCTGTCAGTATAAGAAACACTGAATTTTGAAGACTTCGTACAAAAAGAATATAAAATTTATCATTAACAATTTTTACGTTGGTTATATGTTGAAATGATAATACTCTGAATACACTGGGTTAAGTAAGACAGTATTATGATGAACTTTTCCTGTTTCTTTTTACTTCTTTAATGTGCCTACAAAAAGATTTAAATTTACATTTGTGGCTCCCATTAATTTATGTTTTCTAGCATTGGGCAATAAGGCATAAGAGGTAAACACAGTAATACAGTGAAATGATTCCTAAGTTGGGGTAAATGCAAAGCTCTATGGGAGCAGGCAGAGAGGACAAGGCCAATTCCACTTGGGGCACAAAAGAGAGCAAACCACAGGAAATGAGAGCACAAATAATAAAAAATATATTAATGTTTTATTACTATTTACAAAGTATGAGTCCTCTATGTGGAAAAAGGGGAAGGGAATGAAATCATTTCAGACAGAAGCCCAGAGGTGAGAGAGCAGAAAAAACTACCTAGATGAGCTGAAACTAGACTAGGTTACTCACATTACCCCCTTATAATTCTAGACAAAATCAGACTTTTTGATCTAAAATAAAAACAATAATCAACTTTTTGGATTATTTCTTCCCAAAGGAAGCAATTTTAGACAACTGAAACAAAACTTCTAACATACAGAAAAAAAATTTTTTTAACCAATTATTTACCCCATGATGCCTACTACCTGTTTTTATACTATCAGAAGAATCACCAAATCTCAAGGATAAGCAGTTGTGTAAATAACATCCATGATAAGGGAATATGGCACCGAGAACAAAATCTACCTTACCTGCTGTGTATATGAACCTGTTATCCCCAAAGGAAAGAGCTGAAGAGTATTTTACAACCTTGGGGGTTTTGTTTTGTTTTGCACAATTGCTTTTGCACAGGTCTTGACTCAAATCTACATGAGAAAAATAAGATTTTCATATTATAGCAATTAAATTTTTTTTTTTAATTTATTTATTTTATGTTTGGCTGCGTCGGGTCTTCGTTGCTGCACAGGCTTTCTCTAGTTGCGGCGAGTGGGGTCTACTCTTCATTGGGGTGCAAGGGTGTCT
Organism: Delphinapterus leucas; assembly: GCF_059928025.1. NCBI lineage: Eukaryota > Metazoa > Chordata > Mammalia > Artiodactyla > Monodontidae > Delphinapterus > Delphinapterus leucas. Next base: position 10,743,304 of record NC_143137.1, on the reverse strand, counting down.
CACTGCAGTGGCTTCTCTTGTTGCAGAGCATGGGCTCTAGGCCTGTGGGCTTCAGTAGTTGCGGCTTGCGGGCTCTAGAGCGCAGGCTCAGTAGTTGTGGCGCATAGGCTTAGTTGCTCTGCGGCATGTGGGATCTTCCCGGACCAGGGCTCGAACCCGCGTCCCCTGCATTGGCAGGCAGATTCTTAACCACTGTGCCGCCAGGGAAGCCCTACAGCAATTTTTAAAATATATAGTAGTATAGCTTTTCTTTATTCTGGTGCCTATAGGTGACTTTTAATTTTTTTTAATTATGCAATGAAAGGGATGCAAAATTAGAATTTTGATCAACTACCTGGTGAACGATACAGTAAGTTATACCAAGACAAGAATTCCTTTTATTAATTCTACCCTATCTCAAACACCAAGGATCACTGAAAAACACTTTTATTCATGAGTGAAAATAAGAACAAGAAAAAAAGTCAATGGAAATATAAGAGCAAAAAGAAAAACAGTGAGATTCGCTGTTGGATGACAGTTTGTAACAGGACCTAAGAAAGAATTAATGTCAACAGCTGGAAACTGCATTTGGCTCATGTTAAAGAAATGTTGCTGCTGCAGTTTGCAAACAGGATGAATCAAGAGCAGCTTGCAAGCATGAAGGATAAAAATAAATATTTCATTATGCAAAACGTGTTTCATTGTTGTATTTGTAAATTTGAAACAATTATAAGCACTGCATGGCAGTGCGTGCTGTTATTTTTTCATCCATTGGCAGGTAGTCTTTTGTTTTGTTTCCTTTTCTTGGGCTGCAGTGCATTCGAAAATAACTGTTGGTACTTGATGACAGAAACTAAAATAACTATCCCCTTTCCCCATCAAAGTACAGAACCATGAACTTTTCTTCTCCCCTATGTCTTTGATCCTTGGAACGTGAAAAGCAACACTAAGAAGAATTCAATAATAAAAGGAAACCAGTGCTTCCGGATGGGACGACAGGCAAATAAAAGTTACCCCCATTCTTTTTAAAAGATGTATTCAAGCTTGTTTTAATAATTCATAAGATATGCAACTTCATAAATGCACAAAGAAGTACAATATAGCCGGGAGGAATGAACTGAGATGGAAATATTGATCCCTATAATATTTTTAATAAATACAATACCACGATGTGCCCTCAAAACAAACAATCCTCACAGCACAGTGATGCCCCGCTTGTTCACAGCTAACCCATCTGGGAAACCCAACCACAGACAGTGAAACCCAGTCCGCAAGGAAAACAACTAACAATCAGAAGCAAAATCACCGAGCAACGAAAGGACGAATGGAAAGAGTCAAGCAGCCGAATCCTAAATATTACTCTGAAGAAGGCTCTTGTCAGCTAGAACAGCTTTACTGGAAGATTTAAAGAAAAAACTATGACCTTGTTTTAAGACAGCAGAGTGGAGAAGTCTCTGTCCTTTCCCCTCCCCAAATAACAGTAGAATAAAAGAAATGGAAACTCTGTCTCAGATAAGACTAGACAAAATCTATCACCCAATCCCAATGTGTGCAAAAGCTGCCAAAGGCAATGAAACTCAAGTAGGGGTATAGGAAGGTGCTGAGAGGAGGTCTGTGGCCAAAGGTTCAGATACAAAGCCAGTGAAGGAAACACTCTGTTGCTGAGACAAAGTAGAGAAGGTAGACAAGACTGAATTGTGAACAGTCTCCTAGCTTCTACTGTACTGGCAGCAACACATAAAGGTTAAACACTCTCAACTATACAACCCTGTATCATGAAGCACTTTCCTGTGAACAAGAAAAAATTCCTGCTACCCCTGCTCTCCCAGCCCCCACATAAACCAGTTTCAAATCAGGGGTTGGGAACTGAGGGGAGGGCTAGATTCATTCAAAGATTAATAAAAAGGAACTAGCACAGGACCTAGAATAGACCAAGAAGTTACAGGAGACAGAGGGAAAGAGAGGAAGGGAGGAAGGAAGAAGAGAGGGATAGGAAGTAACTGGAAAGACAGATGAGGAAAAGTCACCAGAAAAATGTTGCCACCAAGCAAACGAAAATCATAACGGGAAACATCACTATAACTCAAAGAACTTAAGGAAAAAGTTAAAACATTCAAAGAAGTGATACAGAGCTCTAGAAGACATGACGAAATCACAGAACAAGATAAAGTACGAGAATGAAGAGAACATCAAAAATTAAATCTAAGTAGGAAGTTGTTTGAAGCAGAATGAACATGCAAGACAAGATGGAGACATGAGCAAAAAGAAACAGAAATTAACAATGAATTAGAAAAGACTGAAAGAAAAAGAGAAATGGAAGGGGCTTTTTTGTTTTTTTAATTTCACATGTGTAACTGCTTTCCCAAGCAGAATAAAGGACAAATTAAAGACAAATTTTCCAAACTAGAGGAAGATGCAAACCTGTAGACTGAGAGGGTACATACATGCCGGGGAAAAACAATATAGGATGGTAATACTGAGTCAAGTCTAATGAAAATCTCTGGTACTTAAAGATAAAAGCCCAGAAGTATTCTTTTGGGGTAAGGGGGTGGGAATCAAGCTAGCCTCAGACTTCTCTACAGAAACATTCAATATACTTGATCCCTACAAGGTCCCTAGTAAATAGAAGTACATCCAGTCAAACTGCTGTTTAAGTTTAAAGGAAACAACTACCTTTCTTTAAAAAAAACATTTTAATTTTACTGGAGTACAGTTGATTTTCAATGTTGTGTTAGTTTCAGGTGTACAGCAAAGTGATTCAGTTATACATATATTCATTCTTTTTGAGATTCTTTTCTCATATAGGTTATCACAGAATATTGGATAGAGTTCCCTGTGCTATACAGTAGGTCCTTGTTATCTGTCATATACAGTAGTATGTGCGTGTTCATCCCAAGCTCCTGAACAAATAACCATCTTTAAACATTTTAAGACCCATGAAATTTCATTCTCATAGAGCTTTTTGAAAAAAATACTCTAGGAGGGACTTCCCTGGTGGCGCAGTGGTTAAGAGTCCACCTGCCAATGCAGGGGAAAGGGGTTCAAGCCCTGGTCCAGGAAGATTCCACGTGCTGTGGAGCAACTAAGCCCGTGCACCACAACTACTGAGCCTGTGCTCCAGAGTCCGCAAGCCACAACTACAGAGCCCACGTGCCACTACTGAAGCCCGCGTGCCTAGAGCCCGTGCTCCACAACAAGAGAAGCCAGCACACCGCAACGAAGAGTAGCCCCCGCTCACCTTAACTAGAGAAAGCCCACGTGCAGCAATGAAGACCCAATGCAGCCAAAAAATAACTAACTAAATAAATAAATACTCTGGGAAAAACCTCAGGTTACAGAAAATACACAGAAACACTATGACCAGCTTCATGTCACCTCAAAGCCTTTGCTGATCCTTCTGCCTGAAACACCCCAGCCACTCCCCACTGGGCCACCTCCCTGCCTGCTTCTCTTCCACCTCACACACCAAGGTTCTTCTTTCCTGCCACCACGCCTTAGCTAATGCATCAGATTTTCCTTAAAATCTTGTCTGATACCATATATCATATTGTTTCCCTTCTCCATCTCTAATAAATTACCCAGCTGTCTGGTGTAAACAATACACCTGAAACAAAGTAACTTTAAAAGATTGAAAACGGGCAAAGGCACACTTTGTAAGTGAAAAGAAAAAGAAATCAGGGGTGGTTATGTATCAATAGTGGAAGAATCTATTCCCCTTTCTCAATCCAAGAAAATAAAGGGCATGGAAAAATAAATAATTACTAAGGTACGAATAAGAAAAGTATATCAAACACTGTAATCAGAAAATGGATCTTTTCCACTGTCCATAGAAAAACCACAAAACTATATATCCAAGCCACAAAGAAAATGCCACGAAAATTCCAAATAGGAAAAACAGGACAAATAACACTCTATGATCATAATCCAATAAAAACATTAATTAATTATAAAATAGAAAAAACAAAAACCTAAGAGCTGGAAAATTTTCAGTCCTTAAATCAAACGGAGGGATGATGGGGCAGGGCACACTTAGAGTAAAATGAACTGATTATTGGAAAAAAACAAACAAACCTTTATAACCTAATATGAATATAAAAAGGATCACAAGATGTGGTGATGAACAAATGAGTATAATGTCCATTTCTAGTTAAGAACTACTAAATCAGACCTAAAATCATTTTTAGCAGCAAACGCTCAAGGTTCACAAAATTGACTTTGCTCTAGGCAACACAGTTAAGATATTGCAGAACTGGGATTCAAATCCCATGGCATCTGGTGCCATATCCAGTATGCTTTGTCGCCCTATGTATTATATATCCTTCATATGGTCAATTAAATTTACTAAGCTCAAATACATAATATAGTTCAATTAGACCCAAGATACCATTAACAGAAAGAAACAGCAATGTTATAAACACCACCAGGAAAGAAACAAAAAAACGAAAAAACCTCTAATTGAACTATGACACAATGCTTTATTTTCACTAAGAATCTGTTTTACTTATTTAAAAAGGTCTTTTAAATTAGATTTTAACATAATCACTCATATGCCTAAATTAAAAGGAAAAGTAAAACAAACTGGATGTGACTTTGCAAAAAAAACACAGAATTGTTCCATGAATTCTTCCAAGAATAAATACCTTCTTCACAAATACAAGGAATTTTTTATATAGTACAATGCCTAAGTGACTACATTGTAAGCAAGTGCCTTCCAACTTCAAACATTCCGAATAAAGTCACTACTCCTTACCCAACAGCTCATCTCCTGATTTACTGACCTGTTGTGCCGCAAGCAGCATGAGATTGAACTGGATAACATATCTGTTTTTCTTTTACCTAGTTCTCTATACAGCTTTCCTTACTTTTCATTTCCTCTCCTTTCTCTTCCTCTTACAAATGACTCGTTTTCTGATGGAAGAAAATCTAAAGCTTTCTTGCTCGTTCAGAAAGTCTGCTACTTTAAAAAGTATTTTTAAAGAAGTTTAATTAATCTCAGAATCTTCTCCTTTCCTGCTTCCTGGAAAAGTAGGAGATGGAGGGTGAGGAATACCACTAAGTACTGAGAACCCTCAAGGAATGCTGGTGCATCCTTCAGTGGAACAGGCATGGTGACCATGACAATGGTGATAAGAGGATGCTAACTGCCTCTCCCTCTTGGTTCTGCTTTAATAAGCTAAAGGTCTATCGACTGGCTCAATGATTAGAAGCAAATAAACAGGGAGAAGGAAAACAGTCCTCAAAAAAGACAAAGGGGAAAAAAAAAGACAAAGGAATGTGTATTATAATAAAACCCAAATGGTCAGTTAAAACAGTCCAGGTATACGTCATATTCAAGAGCTTTAATGAGCAGATACATGTGAAGTACACACTATGTGTCCAATATTGTTTTGAAAACTCCCTGTCCCTGGAAGATATCTATCCAGTTTAAAAACACAAATCCATAAGAAAACTGGAATAATAAGAGAAAAAAGTACAACCAAAGACCCATTTCATAGGACCAACTAGTCACACATGTAAATTTTTGAAATGGGAAAGATCAGTATAGGCCTGGAGTCATCAAGAGGGACTTGACACAAGAGCAACTAAATAAGCTGACCTTTGATGGAAAGGCAGATTATAGATCAAAGGAGAGAGAGGACAGATTTATAAGCTGAGTAAAGAATGTACATCAAAGCAGAATGGCAAGGATGAGCACGGCCCAGCACACATGAAGGGTATTCAGGAGAGCAGCCTAAAAGGTATATGTCTGTAAATTTAAAAAAGGTGAGTTTATGACAGGATCATCTTACAGAAGAAAGTACACATCAGAAAAAAGAATTTAAGTGGGAAGGAATAAACACTATAGATACAACAAAGGAATACGGTTAAAGTTAGGAGGGGCAGTCCAAAAGATGAACTGCGATGGAAAAGAAAATGCAATCAGAGAAAATAGCCTAAGAGACGTGTAATGATCAGTGAAGTTAGATGGCAGTAGTGGACACACGGTTAAAAGTGAATTGAAAAGACATTTAAAGAATGACAAACATCAATAGAGTGTGAAGACATAACAGGAAGGGGAGAAGGAAGAAGAGGAAGCATCAAAGATGATTCAATGTTTCTGTCTAGGAAAAGCAGAATGAAAGATTGGTGGCACATTTGATCACAACATCTAACACATAAAAATTCCATCTGTTTTCACATCTCTCCTAGGCATCTGGCTTAATTCATGCATGCCAGATGAGGCCCTCCAGCATTTTTCAATAGAAGGAGCCTAAGTATATTATACTAATATTAAGTACAACCACATAAAACAGACTACAAATAAATTTTTAAAATAATTTCCTTTCTTATGGATGAAAATGACATGAGATCTGGCATTTGCTTTACAATAATCAGGCAGGGAAGAGTATAGATGAAGCAACACTGGCTGTGAATTAATAACTGTTGAAGATGGATGATGTGTACATGGGGGCTCATTAAACTATTCTATGCACTTAAAAACAAAGCCTCATCACTTCTCTATTCACATGAACCTAGTCATTCACTGAGAGCTCCCTTCTGAAGGAAATAATCATAAAATCTGACAATGTAATTTGAAAATAATTTTGAATAAAAGGCAAGTCTAACACATTATTATAGCCATCACTAAACATAACTGCAAATAATATATATTAAAAAAAACAAAAACCCCACCTCGTCTACACTGCCCTTCTACACAGAACTGTACTTCAGTTGAGGTCAGGTTAAAAAACAGAAAGTTACTCAAATGCTAAGTTTTTAATATTCATAGGCTAGTATCAGTAAGAGTCATGCACAGTAGGAACTAGCATTCATACTAAGTTCACACTGCGCTCATGCTGAGACTGTGAACTAGCGTTACGTTAAAGCATTACACGTACTGTATAGTACTTTGGGTCAAATACATTTAAGAAAGCTTACACGTTGGGTAACTATAGCTATACCTCTAAATATCAATTGATATGAACATTTTATCTTTTGTCATTGCACCTAATAAAAATATAACATGTAATTGAGTCCATGACTACTAAGTATTAATTCTCAATCTTAAGCTGTAGTTCAGATTCAGCCAATTGTTCTTAATAAAGTGTAAATGGTTAATTGAGGCCTTGAGATAATTGGAAATGCAACAGATCCCTAATGCATCTGCTTTCATAGAATTGTTTGGGGATGCAGAATAGGTATGTTTAAGCTCTTAGAGATGTAGCCCCTGCTGAAAACAAACATTATAAGATCCAAAGATTCTAAAGCCTGAAAAATGTTGTATCACATTAAAAAGAACAATATAACTACACCAACATTTACAGGTTCACTTTTTTCCCTAGTAAGCTTTTTTAAATACCTTACAACAGGTTTTATGGACTCAGAGTATTGAAGGAGAACATTTTCCAAAAAAAAATTAAACCATTAGGTTCTATCATACTTTTTAATCATTAACTTTTCATATGACACAAGGAAATTAATCAATGACTTATTAAAATGTTTTATTTGCAGAAGATATGTATAAATCAGGGGTTGAATCCCAGCTCTATCACTAGTGTGTGATCTTGAGTGTGACTTGCTATGTGACCTTGAGCAAATCTTTCAATCTCTTTGCGTCTCAATTTCCTCACCTGTTAAATGGGGATAATAAGACCATCTGCTTCCCAGGGTAAGAGTTAAACGAATCAGTCTATGAAAACACCGCAAGAGAGTGCCTGGAATTTAAACACTAAAAAAAAAAATGTTAGTTGCTACCACTGCCTCCATCATCATCATGAAACATTTTTTTAATAAATTTATTTATTTACTTATTTACTTTTTGGCTGCAGTGGGTCTTCATTGCTGTGCACGGGCTTTCTCTAGCTGCAGTGAGCAGGGACTACTCTTTGTTGTGGTGCGCAGGCATCTCATTGCGGTGGCTTCTCTTGTTGCAGAGCACGGGCTCTAGGCGCGCGGGCTCAGTAGTAGTGGCACACAAGCTTAGTTGCTCCATGGCATGTGGGATCTTCCCGGACCAGGGCTCGAACCTGTGTCCCCTGCATTGGCAGGCGGATTCTTAACCACTGTGCCACCAGGGAAGTCCCCATCATGAAACATTTAAATTGCTACTGCCTTCATACACACAAATGCAAATGTGGGTTCTTCCCAATTATTTTCTTGGTAAGTAATGGCAAGTCTGGAATTTTGGATATACAATCCTTCTTGGCCTTACCCAGTGAAAGCAGTCAGGCAGCAAAGCTAAAATGGGTTCTAAAAAGAGTAACACCTGTCAACTACAAACTGCCATTGCATGGGCACTTGCCATCTGCCTCTACAAGGGTTAGATCAGGTGCCACTGCAGCTGACCTTCAACACCCCCTGAAAGGAGTTCAGGCTGGAGATCAAGAACGAGGCACGCTATGCTCAGGGAAAAACAGGCAAAACAGGTCTTCAGATAAGTCAGATATTTTCAGAAGCTGATTTTACAAGCCCAATTCCTGCATCTCCTCATATCTAGAGAAGCACTGAATTCCTTCATGGTGACGTCTGCTCCTCATGACTAGCGGTAACCCTCACGAGACCTTCTGCAAAAAATATGTGCTTGATTGCATGTACTCCCCCTTCACCAAAATCATATATACTGACCTTCCCCCACACCCCTCTGGAGCAGTTTCTCAGAGCTATCTGAAATGCTGTCTCCTGGGCTAGAGTCCTTATTTTGCTCCAAATAAAACAACTTGCAACTCTCACGTGGTGCAATTTTTTTTTAAGTCAGCACATCTCAGATTTAGTGTTTCTGATCATGAAAGTAGCTGTAACTGTGTACACATAAAGTTGCTCTGAAAATTTCCAAAAATCCCATTTAACAACCTATATATCCACTGATGGGTGACTGAAAAAGGACAATGTGGTGTATATACACAATGGGATATGGCTCAGCCATAAAAAAAAGAACAAAATCTTGCCATTTGTGACAGCAAGGATGGACCTCAAGGGCATAATACTAAGTGAAATAAGCCAGAGAAAGACAAATACACTATGATCTCACTTATTATGTGGAATCTAAAACACAAACAAAAAGCTAAGCTCATGAATATAGAGAAAGGATTGGTTGGGCAGGAATTGGGTGAGAGGAGTCAAAAGGTACAAATTTCCACTAATAAAATAAGTCATGGGATGCAATGTAAAGCATGGTGACTAGAGTTAATAATACTGCATTACATCAAGTATATTTTCTGACCACAATGCTATGAGACCAGATATCAATTATAGGAAAAAATCTGTAAAAAATACAAACACATGAAGGCTAAACAATACACTACTTAATAACCAAGAGATCACTGAAGAAATCAAAGAGGAAATCAAAAAATACCTAGAAACAAATGACAATGAAAATACGACAATCCAAAACCTATGGGATACACCAAAAGCAGTTCTAAGAGGGAAGTTTATAGCAATACAATCCTACCTTAAGAAACAAGAAACATCTCAAATAAACAACCTAAACTTACACCTAAAGCAATTAGAGAAAGAACAAAAAATCCCCAAAGTTAGCAGAAGAAAAGAAATCATAAAGATCAGATCAGAAATAAATGAAAAAGAAATGAAGGAAACAATAGCAAAGATCAATAAAACAAAAAGCTGGTGCTTTGAGAAGATAAACAAAATTGATAAACCATTGGCCAGACTCATCAAGAAAAAAAGGGAGAAGACTCAAATCAATAGAATTAGAAATGAAAAAGAAGTAACAACTGACACTGCAGAAATACAAAGGATGATGAGAGATTACTACAATCAACTCTATGCCAATAAAATGAACAACCTGGAAGAAATAGACAAATTCTTAGAAAAGCACAACTGAACCAGGAAAAACTAGAAGATATGAACAGACCAATCACAAGCACTGAAATTGAAACTGTGATAAAAATCTCCCAACAAACAAAAGCCCAGGACCAGATGGCTTCAAGGGCGAATTCTATCAATCATTTAGAGAAGAGCTAACACCTATCCTTCTCAAACTCTTCGAAAATATAGCAGAGGGACGAACACTCCCAAACTCATTCTACGAGGCCACCATCACCCTGATACCAAAACCAGACAAAGATGTCACAGAGAAAGAAAACTACAGGCCAATATCACTGATGAACATAGAAGCAAAAATCCTCAACAAAATACTAGCAAACAGAATACAACAGCACATTAAAAGGAACATACGCCATGATCAAGTGGGGTTTATCGCAGGAATGCAAGGATTCTTCAATATACACAAATCTATCAATGTGATACAGCATATTAACAAACTGAAGAATAAAAACCACATGATCCTCTCAATAGATGCAGAAAAAACTTTCGACAAAATTCAACATCCATTTATGATAAAAAACCCTCCAGAAAGTAGGCATAGAGGGAACTTTTCTCAACATAATAAAGGCCATATTTGACAAACCCGCAGCCAACATCATCCTCAATGGTGAAAAACTGAAACCATTTCCACTAAGATCAGGAACAAGACAAGGTTGCCCACTCTCACCACTATTATTCAACATAGTTTTGGAAGTTTTAGCCACAGCAATCAGAGAAGAAAGAGAAATAAAAGGAATCCAAATTGGAAAAGAAGAAGTAAACCTGTCACTGTTTGCAGATGACATGATACTATTCATAGAGAATCCTAAAGATGCTACCAGAAAACTGCTAGAGCTAATCAATGAATTTGCTAAAGTTGCAGGATACAAAATTAATGCACAAGAATCTCTTGCATTCCTATACACTAATGATGAAAAATCTGAAAGTGAAATTAAGGAAACACTCCCATTCACCACTGCAACAAAAAGAACAAAACACTGAGGAATAAACCTACCTTAGGAGACAAAAGACCTGTATGCAGAAAACTATAAGACACTGATGAAAGAAATTAAAGATGATACAAACAGATGGAGAGATAGACCATGTTCCTGGATTGGAAGAATCAACATTATGAAAATGCCTATACTACCCAAAGCAATCTACAAATTCAATGCAATCCCTATCAAACTACCACTGGCATTTTTCACAGAACTAGAACAAAAAATTTCACAATTCGTATGGCAACACAAAAGACCCCGAATAGCCAAAGCAATCTTGAGAAAGAAAAATGGAGCTGGAGGAATCAGGCTCCCAGACTTCAAACTACACTACAAGGCTACAGTAATGAAGACAGTATGGTACTGGCACAAAAACAGAAATATAGATCAGTGGAACAGGATAGAAATCCCAGAGATAAACCCACGCACATATGGTCACCTTATCTTTGATAAAGGAGGCAAGAATATACAATGGAGAAAAGACAGCCTCTTCAATAAGTGGTGCTGGGAAAACTGGACAGCTACATGTAAAAGAATGAAATGAGAACACTCCCTAACACCATACACAAAAATAAACGCAACATGGATTAAAGACCTAAAAGTAAGGCCAGACACTATCAAACTCTTAGTGGAAAACACAGGCAGAGCACTCTATGACATAAATCACAGCAAGATCCTTTTTGACCCACCTCCTAGAAAAATGGAAATAAAACCAAAAATAAACAAATGGGACCTAATGAAACTTAAAAGCTTTTGCACAGCAAAGGAAGCCATAAACAAGACAAAAAGACAACCCTCAGAATGGGAGAAAATATTTGCAAATGAATAAACTGTCAAAGGATTAATCTCCAAAATTTATAAGCAGCTCATGCAGCTCAATATCAAAAAAACAAACAACCCAATCCAAAAATGGGCAGAAGACCTAAATAGACATTTCTCCAAAGAAGATATACATATTGCCAAAAACACATGAAAGAATGCTCAACATCATTAATCATCAGAGAAATGCAAATCAAAACTGCAATGAGGTATCATCTCACACCAGGCAGAATGGCCATCATCAAAAAATCTACAAACAGTAAATGCTGGAGAGGGGGTGGAGAAAAGGGAACCCTCTTGCACTGTTAGTGGGAATGTAAATTGATACAGCCACTATGGAGAACAGTATGGAGGTTCCTTATAAAACTAAAAATAGAACTGCTATGTGACCCAGCAATCCCACTACTGGGCATATACCCTGAGAAAACCATAATTCAAGAAGAGTCATGTACCACAATGTTCATAGCAGCTCTATTTACAATAGCCAGGACATGGAAGCAACCTAAGTGTCCATCGACAGATGAATGGATAAAGAAGATGTGGCACATATATACAATGAAATATTACTCAGCCATAAAAAGAAACGAAATTGAGTTATTTGTAGTAAGGTGGATGGACCTAGAGTCTGTCATACAGAGTGAAGTAAGTCAAAAAGTGAAAAACAAATACCGTATGCTAACACATATATACGGAATCTAAAAAAAAAAACAAAAATGGTCAGGAAGAACCTAGGGGCAAGATGGAAATAAAGACGCAGACCTACTAGAGAATGGACTTGAGGACACGGGGAGGGGGAAGGGTAAGCTGGGACGAAGTGAGAGAGTGGCACTGACATATATACACTATCAAATATAAAATAGACAGCTAGTGGGAAGCAGCCACATTGCACAGGGAGGTCAGCTTGGTGCTTTGTGTCCTCCTAGAGGGGTGGGATAGGGAGGGTGGAAGGGAGATGCAAGAGGGAGGAGTTATTAGGATATATGTATATGTATCGCTGATTCACTTTGTTATAAAGCAGAAACTAACACACCATTATAAAGCAATTATACTCCAATACAGATGTTAAAAAAGTAATAATACTGCATTACATATTTTAAGTAGCTAAGACAGTGGACCTTGAACGTTCTCATCACAAGAAAAAAAAATCTGTAACAATGTATGGCAACAAATGTTAACTGGACTTTCCTGGTGATCGTTTTGCAATATATACAAATATTGAATCATTATGTTACACACCTGAAAAAAAATGTTACATGTTAATTATACTTCAATTTAAAAAATCCTATTTAAGCTTTTGTGAGTAAATAACTCTCAAAGAATACTTTTTTTTGTAACTTTAAAGAAAAATTGCATATCCTCATCACTCACTATCCTCCAGCCACAAACAGCCTTCCTTGTATTTCTCAAACACACCAATCTTATTCCCTCCTCAGGGCCTTTACACCTTTATACTGTAGAACAGAGCAACAGAGGACTGGTTAATTATGATACATCAATAAGACAATTTTCAAAGAGTATGTTGTGAAATGAAAAAGTAATCGCAAAATATTTTTAAAGGGAACCCAACTATAATTGCAGCATAAACACTATTTTAGTAAATATAATCTCACACACACACACACACACACACACACACACACACACACACATGATTAACAAGAAATACTCCAAGGAGTTATCAGGGGATATTTTTGGATGATATAATTACAGACATTATTATTACATTATCCTTTCCTCTAGGTGCCCTTTTTTTCTTTTCTTCTATTTTGTCCAAATCCTTAAATTGCATCTGCAATCTTGATAGAAATATTAGGGCTGATAAGGTGAGCTGCCTTTTGTTTTTCATTTGCGGTTTTTGGTGGGGGTTTTTTGGTTTTGTTCTTAAAGAAAAACAAATGGGAGTAACGAATCCAGTTAAAGAAATAACCTAATTATAATCCTTAAACAGAACAAGGAGGATAAGCCATGGTAAACATCATTACTTGGATCACAGATATACTACATTCATGAGACTCCGAAGATGCTAGACGAGTAAAAACTCTACACTGTTCTTAAGAATAACAGTTCTAACAACGGCTTCCATTTACCAAGTATTTACAACCTTCCAGGTTTAGACATTATCTCATTTTATCCTCACAGTAATCCAATAAGGTAGTTTTTATTTCTATTTATAAAATAAGAAAATATAGGGACTCAGTTGTAGACAACACAACACACACACGCGCACACACACACACACACACATTCATTCACTCATTAGATTATCAGTGAGGATGTTATGCTATTCTCTAAATGCCTGAAAGATCTCATAAAAACTGTCACTATCATTCAACTTCTTTTTTAACTTTTTTTGCTGCTTCTTAATTATATTTTTTTATCATAAACTCAAATTTATGATTTTTTTCAATCATAAACTCAAATTTATACCAAGCTACACACCAGTGCTGTGTCTAGAAATCCCACTTAGAGTAAGGCAATGGTAACTAAATATTCTTTATTGTAACACTTAAAAGGAATGTAATAAAATTTCGTGGTTCCAGAATAAAATTTTTGTTCAAATGATTAAAAATCATACATTAAGAACATTCACTGTTAACATGCAGATCCACGGACCAGTTGTCCAAACTACCCACAGACTGTACCCTTAGTCTTGAAGCAACCAAGCCTGTTTCATTCTGTCCTATCTTGGCCAAAAGACAAGCCCCACTGGCATGCCATTCCAACTGCCAACTGCTTTATTCCAGCTGTCAAAGGACAAATGGTCAGAACCATAATTGTATCTACAAAACAGTTACTCAAAAGCTTTAACTGAAGAACACTGGTTCAAACCTCACACAACTGAAAATCCAAATTATGTTATGCTAAATTTATAGAACACTTCATCTTGAACCTTTTTTTCTTATTTCCTCTATCTTCTTACACAGGCAATGTAAGAAAACTGCTTAGCAAATACCAAAATGGTAAGCATAATGGAATTTTGTTTATTTATTTTGGATTGATTTCATTTCCAATGGATATATATTAAAAATTACCTTCCTGTCCACATAGTGGTGTTGCCTACAGTCATATCAGTTCATGAATTAAACAAAATAAGGCAGCCATGGATTTATTCCATCCAAACTAGCTAAAATACATATTAAAATTCTTTATAATCCAAAAGTAGTTATCGACTTACCCACCATGAGTAGAAAAAATAAGCCTAAGGAATAGCAAAGGAGGGATTAGCAAAAATCCCCATTATTTATTTATCTACATTGTAACAGATCAACCTATCAACCTATGTATTTGCATTCTAATCCTCAAAACATGCATTTGAGATGAAGTTGGACAGAGCTGCAACCAACAAACACCCTAGCAGGAGCAAGCCTTCCCACTGCCAGGGTCTGAATTAGGCTAGAGGTATTTCTATTTTAACTCGAGCACTTCATTAAAAAACATGAAACACAAACTCTTCATATCATCCGTCAGTGTCTCCCACTTTTGTCGAACTGTTCGTTATAGTGAAACGGAAGGATAAAATTAACAACCCCTTCCCAATCCTATACATCAAGCTTGAATAATAAAATGTCATTATTGAATCACCATTATTTTGAACCAAATGCGATACAGCCATAAAACACAACATGTTAAGAGTAAAAATGCACATTTTTTCCCCCTAAACTTAAGGATGACCATTAAACTCCACTTTCCTCTGAGAATTGTGATTTAAATGGTAACCAAAAATGCATGAAAATAAATTGTCTGTCCTGTCTGTCTCTTCCTCCTCTTCATGCTTGCTGTATTTATGGTGGTCCTAACTCTGCAACCAGTAAAGAGAGGTAGTGAATACTGTGTGAAGGCAGCAAAGGCAACATTAACTTAAGAAAGGCAGGCCTTATCAGAGAGTAACAAAGTTACTAGCAAGATTTGGGTTCCTGAGAAAATAACACATAAATCCATTGCAAGGCTTCAGACAAGAATCTGCCTGTGCTGAGTACTGAATTTAACTAATTTGTATTTTTAAATAGATGAGTGAGCAAATCAACATGTGGAAATTCATTTTAAATGTCATACAAGATGTCCAAAATCTTTATGCTTAATCTAAGTGTCTATTTAGAAGGAGTGATTTTAGAGGCAAGGATGATCAAGCTGACTTTTTAAAGGAAGCATATAATCAAAACAAATTTAGTTTAAAAAATAGCAAACAGAAAAATTAAACTTAAATTATTGCTTCTGCATACATTATATTATCCATGTATTCTAAAATCATATATCATGAATCACTCATCTCCTTAGAAAATTATTTCTCTGCGTAAATATTTTCTTTCTAATATTTCCTCCAAAAATAAAGTTATATTTAAAGTGATGCCTATGATGTGGTTGACAATTATATAAAATATCAACAAAATATCAAAAATATTTGAAAATTTTGCCTAAATTAGAAGTCTTTTGTGTGCTTCATTATTTCCTATGGGAACACATAGTGTCACTTTTCAAATTAGGATGTGTTCATCCCCACACAAAAATCAATCACCTTTCTATATACCGACAATGAACATGTCAGTATTAAACCAAAATTTAAAACACAGCATAACTTACAATCACTTCAAAGAAATCAAAACACTTACGTATAAACTGAAAAATACATGTAAAGGATCCTGTATGGTAAAAATGCTGATGAAAGAAATCGTAGAAGACAGAAATAAAAGGCAATTTCTTAGTACTCGCTAGTTTTTAGCGTTAGACAAATTCTACATAAACAGTATATAAATATTACTATTAAAACTCACATCTAGGGCTTCCCTGGTGGCGCAGTGGTTGAGAGTCTGCCTGCCGATGCAGGGGACACGGGTTTGTGCTGTGGTCCGGGAAGATCCCACATGCCGCGGAGCGGCTGGGCCCGTGAGCCATGGCCGCTGAGCCTGCACATCCGGAGCCTGTGCTCCGCAATGGGAGAGGGCACAACAGTGAGAGGCCCGCGTACAGCAAAAAAAGAAAAAAACAAAAACAAAAACTCACATCTAACAGGACTATTTACTCTCCTGGGCAGTCATCAGTAGTGGCCTGAAGCCTGGTGTCCCAAATGTCCTGGCTGTGAACTGGAGTGTTCAGCATTTCTCATTTCTGGGATTGCTACAATTTCAATTTTCCTTATTCCAAAATGATACTTCTCCTCAGTCAAATAAGTTTGGTCAAAATCAAATGTAAACCATGTGACCAACCAGTAAGCAATCCTTGAAGTCTCAACTATTGTCTTGAAAGCAAATTTCAGATATCTAACAATTTTATGTTTTTCTACCCTTCTTATTAGCCATACATCAAAAACTAGATCTAAAAACTGGTGGATCTAAACATTCTATTACTGATAAAATGATATTTCTTCCCCAACAACAAAGGTAACATTCTTAAAAACCTAAGTAGTAAAAGAATCTTAAGTTACAGAACTCAAAAGCTAATGAAAAAAACAGGATTGGTTACAAAGTCAGAAACAAAAATCACAACAGCCTTTATGGGTGACATGATTTCTGTGTTTTACCATAAAGCCAGGACACTAAACACAGATAACGAAATTACATTTCACAAATCTTTAATGGGTCAGGCCAATCCCACCTTGAACTACCTTAAGCAAAACAGGGAGATTTAGTTGCAAAAACCATTACTAGTTTCGTGGCTTCTGCTGCAGGTCCTGTCTCCTGAAATCCCAAGTCAGAACATATAGCTGGAAGGAAAACTGAAATCTCTGCCATCTTTCCTAACTGGGGACAATGGCAGTGAGGCAGTTGGCCTGACTAGCTCCAGTTTGAAAATACACTACAAAACTACTGACCAACCAAGTCATGGGTCCATCCTTGATCCAATCACAGTGGCCAATGGACTGTTCATCTGGATGCAGCTTGCTGCAGCCAATGGCTGGGGTATTGAAATGGAGCTGGACACTGTGGGGCTCCTGGGCACAAAAGTCTTTCTGTGTCCCTATTTCTTGATTACAGAAAATAGGCTTCATTCAGCCCCCATGACCTTCCCTGTGTTCCAGTGGGCAGGTTCAAGCAGTTGCTAATTAGGGAAGGGAGGGGATGTGGAGACAAGGGAGGAACAGTCAAGAAACAATAGTGCGGCCTTGGGGCAGGGTCCTGGTTCCCCCTCCAGGGCTAAACAGAACAATATCTTTGAGCTGTTTTGCAGATACTGAAACCCCCTCCAGGTGGGAGGAGTTAACTGTGTGATGCCCACAAGTAAACTAGTTGGAACCAGAAGGTTGATGTTGCTGACTCCCAATTACCTCACCACCAACGGATCAGAAGAATGTCCACGAGCTGACCACGCCCTCTTTGAACCATCACTAGAAAACTCCTCACGACCCCCTCTAGATCAGGACACACAGTTTTGAGGGCATTAGCGTGCTGTGGCCCCCTTTGCCTGGCAAAGCAATAAAGCTCTTCTACTGCACCCAAAACTCAAGATTAAAATCAGTATTGGGGTACGGAAACCAGATTTGGCTTCAGTATGAAGACTGGCAGCTTCCCCTAGAACTAAATGGTTAGAGTGAGGAGATTCCTCAAAAGACATGAGGTCTCACTGCCAAAAAAAAAAAAAAAGAGAGAAAGAGAGAGAGAGAGAGAGAGAGAGAACTGTAGCAAAAAAGGAGTGCTGAGCCAACAAAAGAACAGCTCTCCACATCATTCAGTAAAAACAAGCTCACTTTTCAATATTTTAACATTCTGCTATTAGGGTATGTTTAAAAATCAGTGAAATCAATACCTGGCCCAGTAACAATCGTGACACTGTCTACGGGTGCACAAACTTGGTTTGTTACCCCTGGTGACATATCCGCACCACAAGAGAGTCCTCTGACTCTCAATCAATAAGCCATTTGAAAACCATGTGAGGAAGAAAAAGGAATCCAGATAGTTCACAGAATACTTTTTGTTGACACACTCTGGTAAGATCAAGAAAACACTAGCATTAAAACTTGCATTTCTGATGACAGCAGCTTAAAAGAAACCTGGGAGACATTAGTGTGTCACTCTTTTAAAAAATGCTTCATCAGCAGTGTTCCTAATGGCACAGAAGACAGTGTTTGTCAAAAAAACGTGAACATCAACGACTCTTCTGCAAAGTGATTCAGAAGAAAAAGAAAATAAATGTTAAGTTCTACAAAATAACTGTAACCATTTTTTCACTTATAGTTCCCTTTACAGATGTGGTTTCAGTTATACCCACAAATTCCCTGATGCTCCAAAAGATAAAATCTAATTGCCCTTCCCTCGAAAGTGGGCTTGATCTAGTGACTCACTTCTAAGGACCATTATATAAGTAATAGTACGTGACTTCTGAAACTACGTCATAAAATCATGACAGAATCTCCTCACCTGCTCTCATGGATCACCCACTCTGGGGACAGGTAACTGCCACGCTGTTAAGACACTCAAGCATCTCCATGAAGCATGAAGGATTCTACTACAGCAATGTGAGTGGGTCATCTTGAAAGTGGGTTCTCCAGCCCCAGAAAAGCCTTCAGATGACTGGACAGTATCTTCAGGGCACTCGTAAGAGATCCTAAGCCAGAACTACCTAGGCTAAATTATTCTTGAATTCCTGACCCAGAGAAACCATGAGGTAGAAATGTTTGTGCAATAAATAGTATAATAAGCATGTCTTTCTTTCCTAGTGATACATAAAATAATAATGCATCTTACAATCGATGGAGTCTTAGAGTCAATAAAATGTGGCAATTAATTTTCATTTATAATCTATTGCTTAGTTGATTCTTTTGCTCCATTGCACTTAACATAGAAACCCATACTCCTTCTCACTTCTGTACTTCCTTTCTCGCTACCGTACTGTTTAGAACACATCCTCTGCTTCCTCCTGGAAGCCTTCTGTGACCCCCTCTGCCAAATAACATACCTTAGGTCATATAGTGTTCCATTATCTCCAGAACCTAATTTATATCACACACAGGTATTATCATTACCTATTTCTTCATTGAATTAATAATTGAATACTTTCTATACTAACCATCTTTGAATGCATTATTTTTTTCTAAATAAATTGGAGATACAGAGTTGCAATATAAAAGGATTTTACTCATCATAAGGGGAAAAATACTTGAGAAAAGCTTTTTACAGTTGTCAAATAGGTATTTTTCAATCCATCACTGCGGTTCTGCCCACAACTTCTAGCCCAAGGAGATGTCTATGTTCAATTCCTTTGCACACGTATCAGCTCTCCTTTTCATATTGTTCTCAACTTTTTAAATTTTTATTTTTGAATACATGTATACAATTTATATAAATGTCTCAAAACTTACACATAGAAATCTGTTCATATCATAAATGCTTTTATTTACGCTACTTTTATACTTTCATTTTTTGCTTGCTGTCTCCTTCTCTTTTCTCTATGCTCATAAATATCACTGGATACCCTTCCCCTAACCACTCTCCAAGAAACATACTAGGACTATGCTTCTCCATGTTTATATACAGACATCAAGTTTCACACGTACACACTCAAATATGCATATATGGACTTTTTTTTTACTTTGATTTATAAAAATAGGATAATATAATTGGAACTTTTCTGCATCTTGTTTTTCTTCTCCCTCAATAATACCTCATTGAATTTCCAAGGCAATGAGCAAAGCTCTAATTCTTTTTTTCAAGTGGCATAATATTCTATGACACAGGTATACCATAATATATACTATTCAACTATGGATAGGCACTTACTTTGTTTTCCAGTTTTCCGCCTCTATTAGGAATGCTGCAATAAGTGTCCATAAATATGTGTCACCGTGTATATATACATATACATATTTTTCACATATGTAGTTCATATTTCTATGGGATAGTCACAGTAGTTGGAATTGCAGAATTGAAGAGACACGTATTTTTTTATGCTAATAGAAGTTGCCAGATTACTTTCCAAGAAAAAGATAAAATAGTTCCATCTCTGCTAACAATATCCCATTTCCTATGTCTCCAACAGCAGTAGCTGTTACTCTAATAGGTATAAAATGGTATCTCATGATGTTAACATTCTTTTCCCAACTACCATCAATTTGGGCATCTTTTCATATGTTTGAGGTTTATTTGAATTAGTTCTTCTCTAAAGTGCCTATTTTTATTCTCAGTAAATTTTTTTTTGGTTAATTTGGCTCTTTTTATCTATACATAAGACTTCTTATAGATAAAACCTTTTATCTATCATGTGTTTATACTTATTATTCCTAATCTGTTGTTTTTTCCAAATCCGTTGTTTTTCTTTTAACACTGTTTAATATTTTCTGCTACAGAAAATTTACTGATTTTTTATATAATCAAACATGCCTACTTTTTAAACCTCTGGGTTTCCAATCCTAGCTGAAATGGACTTTCCTTAATTCTACATTAATATATATTGTAATTGATTGTCTTTAAAGATTTTTATTGTTTTTTATTTTTTACATTTAAGTCGTTTATACATTTGGAAACATTTCCACACACAATTTAAGAGTCCAATATTATTACACAGTCATTTATGAATACGAAAAACATTTTACACATCTTTAATCAGCAGAGTTGGAAAGGTGGTTAAATTTAAGTTGATTCAAGTTTCCTTATTAAATCATTTTTGGAATAAGGTAAAAAAATACAAATATATATTATGTACAAATCCATCATATTTATAAATTCCTAACTAATTCACTTTAGCAAACATATTGGCTCAACTTAAAAATATGGCTAAATCAAGGGAGCATGTTTTCATGAACTAGAAGTCACAAGGCCCAAGCAAGATTAATTTCACTGAAATAAAATAATCAAAAATAAATTAACTTCAATTCAATATGCATACATGGAACACCTATAATGCAAAAGGAATTTTTATGTTAAATTCAAAGAGTTTTAGCAGATAATGCCCACCTGTGGTACATAGCATTCCTCATGTTACTGTTACCATTATATAAAGGAGAGACAATGCAATTCTTTGACTCAGAACAGATATTAGAAACAGAGTTTTCGGAGGTCACTATAACCTGAGAATGTTCTAACACTGAGATGTAGCAGATAAGCCCAAGGTATTAAGTTGCTTCTAATATTCTCTATATTACTATATTTTTCAGCATATTATATATATAATTTTTTCATTCTATTTCTACCTTTGTTCATAAGGTGGAATTCTTAATCCTCGTGCATTACCTATTCCAACATTGTAAAACATTCTAAACAGCAGCCTGTTTTTCGGCTTCTAGGATTCTCTGCTCTTCCAGAAGTTTCCCCAAACTGTGATGCCAGCCAAAGCCTGGTATAAAATGTTCTCTAACAATACAGGAGGCAAGAGAAGGGCACTAACCGGGCCAGCATTCATCAGGACTCCTCAGTTTGACAGACAACAGCTGCTCCCTTCCACATCAGCTCATAAAATAAAGAATTCTATGTCCTAGCTGTTTTCTTTTTTCTTTTTTGAAACATCACTTTTGATCTCCTTGCAGTTTATTATCAGAGATGGCGTTGTTGCCTGCAGCAGTTTTCAGTGAACTCCTGGTGTGTGTGTGCATCCACAGCGATCTCCAGCTCAATCCCAAAGTCCCTTTCTGAATTCCGATGGCATGCACAGCCACCACCGCATGATACACCACGTGCACAAAGGTGGTTACTTCTTGTGTGGGGTCTCATCTCAATACAGGATAAAAACGTCTCAAGGGCAGGGCCTTCCCTGTATGCCTCTCAGATCCCCTTCGGGCACTGTACACAATACTGGTAAATCTCAGATGCTAGGTAAATCCTCACTGATTGACAACACACACTACACCAGATTGTAAAGCCCTTCCAGGAAAGGGTCTTGTCTGTCCTCTCTGTAATCCCAGCCATCTGCCAGATCCCCATTTCACTTATTAGTTTGATAAGAATGTTGAACCATCACTAATTCCCAACATGGGACAAGAGGCTTAAGGACTTTATGGTGACAGAATCCTGAGGAGGTTTCCCTTTCAGAAAATGTTTTGTTTGCTTGCTTTAAATCAAGAAAATTAATATCCTCAGAAAGCAGTTTCCTTCATTAAGACTTTAATGCTAATAACGAATGCTTGTCACACTCTTCCACCTAAAGCTTACCTAGTAAAAATATTTCAGACAAGAGTGTTCTAATTAAAACAAATTAAAGTCACTCTTTGGGAATTAAAATAAGTACTCAGAACAGTGAAGTACAGCAAAAAATGATAACTGACATTTGTGTCTCGCTTCTTAAGTATATCGTTTCATAAAGAAGTCAGCTTTATTTTTTTTCTGTTCAAAATATTTTGTTTCGTGTAGCATTAACAAAGTTTCTGAACTTTCTGAGGTACATGTGCAGAGAAAATCGTAGCTATAAGTGTTAAAGAAAACCGAGATCAAAAAGTTGGATGGTAAAAACAATCTTTCACTCAAACATCCAGCCCATTATGCAGAAAAGAGGAGAGACATGGTCACAAAAGGAAACCAAATATAATACTAAAATGCTATGTTCTCGCTGATAAAAGAGAGATGCGATATGAAAAGAGCAGAGTGAGAGATCACGCAGAGCTAAAATTTACATCTACCAAGGCCATTAGCTCAGGAGCTAATAAATGTGCTAAAAAAACATGATGTTTTAAGACCTAAAGCACTAATTCTCAAGCCAGACCAGAGGCATTCTTGTTAAAAACTGTTAGAAAGGCAAATTCTTGAGCCCTGCTCCAGACCTACTGAATCCAAAATGCTACGGGTGAGGTCCTCCGGGTCTTCTGGCACAGGCTCAATTTGAGAACCACTGGCCTAAACTACATGAATATATGTAAAATTAAGGACAGAGTATCAGACAAATTTTGGTATTAATGAAAGCTCATAAGAAAAGTAAACATACTAATCAAGACAAATATTAAAAATTATTAGGATAATAAAGATTAGAAGACACTAAATGTACCTTAATGTCTATTTTTTTTTTTTGCTGTACGCGGGCCTCTCACTGTTGTGGCCTCTCCCGTTGCGGAGCACAGGCTCCGGGCGCACAGGCTCAGCAGCCATGGCTCACGGGCCCAGCCGCTCTGTGGTATGTGGGATCTTCCCGGACCAGGGCACAAACCCGTGTCCCCTGCGTCGGCAGGCGGACTCTCAACCACCATGCCACCAGGGAAGCCCAATGTCTATTATTTTTGTAACAGCTTACAGAGATATAATTTCCATACCATAAAATTAACACATTTAAAGAATTCAATGGTTTTAGAATATTCAGAGAATTGTTCAGCCATCACCACAATCAATTTTAGAATATTTTCATCACTCTAAAAAAAAACCCCATATCTTTAGTAATTCTCCCCTAACTCCCCATCCCTCATCCACTAATATATTCTGTTTCTGTAGATTTACCTGTTCCAGACATCTGATATGAATGGAACCATATAACTATGCGATCTTCTGTGTCTTGATTCTCTCATTTAGACAAATGTTTTTAAGGTTCATCCATGTTGTAGAATGTTTCCGTATTTTATTCCTTTTTATGACCTGAACAAGTTTCTATTGTATGGACATACCGCACTTTGTTTATCCATTCATCTGTTAATGAACTTCAGGACCATTTCTACCTTTTGGCTATTATGTGTAACGGTGCTATGAACATTCATGCACAAGTTTTGTGTGGACATTATGTTTTCATTTCTCTTGGGAATATACCTACGAGTGGAACTGTTGGGTCAAATGGTAACTCCATATTTAACCATTTAATGAAGCGACCAACTGTCTTCTAAAGTCACCGCACCATCTTACATTCCCACCAACAGCATATGAGAGCTCTTATTTCTCCACATCCTCGTTAACACTTCACCTTTTTGATTCCAGCCATCTTGGTGAGTATAAAGTGGTACCTCACTGTGTTTTGATTTGCATTTCCCTAATGGTTAATGATGTAAAGCATCTTTTCATGTACATGTTGGCCATTTGTCTACCTTCATTGGAAAAGTGTCTACTCAGATCCTTTGCACATGTTTTAATTGGGTCATATATCTTCTTATTGAGTTGTAAGAGTTCTTTATATATTCTATATACAAGTCTCTTATCAGATATATGATTGGCAAATACTTCCTCCCATTCTGTGGATTGTCTTTTCAGTTTCTTGGTAAGGTCCTTTAAAACAAAATGTTTTACTATTTTTGTTAAGTATCTCCTGAAAACTACCAGCTTTGAACTCACTCTTTAACGCTAAGTGTAATTTTTACTAAGATGCTGGATATTAACATATGGAAAACATGATTTATACTGTGGAAGTTTTACTAGGTTAGGAAAGATACCGTTCATGCTACACAGACATGACATACTACTGCCACCTGGAAGCAACATATATGAACTGTCCAAATAGTATTTGGAATAAGCTGTTTAAACGTAAAAAGCAACAGTTCTGTGACAACTTTACCAACACAAATAATATTAACTTAACCACTTTCACTGCATGGAAGGTAACCAGAAATACAAAGTATTACAAAATGAAGACTTCATGTGCTTTCTACTTTTTAAATTCTTTGAAATACTGTGTACTCTCCAAGGATAATTTTCCTTGGCATAGAATCATGTTATCAAGGACTCAGAAGGCAACATAATAATGTTCTGTGGATATCCTGGAAGTCTAAAAACCTAAAAACTGAGTAGGTTTATGTGCCTACCAAAAAATGGGGAGGTCAGGTGAAACAGCTAGCTGACATCAGACTAATTTTCCTCAAATGGGAAACGTAGGGCATGAAGTAACGGTAAACAAATTGGCACAGACTGGCAGGCTGATAGAAAGGAAGGCAAGAAGACAGGCAGAGGGGCGAGTAACAGAGATTCTATTCAACACAGTGCAAGGTGCCAACTAAGCACTGACAAGAGAGGTAGAAGCCAAAGACGATCCACTATTGAATGTTAACAGCTCAAACAATTCTATTAAATGTAGTCCCCCATGAAAAACGTCCATGCTGCTCAATTAAAATCATCTACAGCTGTTCCGCAAGCAGTTATAAAGCAAATTTGGGGAGTGGATGGGGAGAAGGTAACACACAGCTAAAAAGTCCTGCTTTATACACTGACTATAGGTAGGGAAGGAGGTGGAAGCAGAAAAAAACTGAAGGAAGAAACAGTTTCCATCTCTGACATGAAAGTGTCCACTTAAAACCTGATTCTTGATTAATGCATATACACTACTATGTATAAACTAAATAACCAACAAGGACCTACTGTATAGCACAGGGAAATCTACACAATATTTTGTAATAACCTATAATGGAAAAGAATCTGAAAAATATAGATATATAGTATGTATAACTGAATCACTTTGCTGTACACCTGAAACTAACAAAACAGTTTAAATCAACTATACTTAAATTTTAAAAATTAATTCATTTAAAAACGAAAACCCAATTCTTTCTTATGATTGCTGTCCCTGCTATGCTAATGAATTTAAATCTCATGAAAGGTCCTCTCGCTTTATTTGCTACTATATAATGCTTATCTCCCAAACCTCAAAGGAACAGTAGTTCATTCAGCCTTATAAAATCTGTTCAGGAAAGATGCCATTTCCCTAAGAAAATAAAAGGAGAAATAAAGGAATTTTTGACATTGGAAAATGTTCTCTAACCCATCCAGATGTAGGATTTTTTGCTTTTGTTGTTGTTTTGGCATACTGAGAAATATTTGTATTTTTCCCTTCACAATACTGGTTATCTACAGACTTATTTTCTAAATATTCATGGGTAAAAATATATTTTCCAATTCTTTAACTTCCTTCAGTAGTATTAACAGTTATTAGGTTTTGTTTAAGAAAGTTTCCAATAGTTTAAAAAATTAAAAGTACCATCATCATCTATTATATCATCCAAGGTGCCAAAGTAAGATCTTAATCATTCCAAATAACAAGGGTAGTAAATAAAAATGGATAAGAATCATGCAAATTTGAAGAAGCTGATCAGAATTTCATAAGTTAATGAAAAACAAAAACACACCTCTACCATATTATAAGAAGATGAAAGTAAGTGGTAAATATCTATTAGCTTGTTTTGGAGAAATGTTTCCTCTCACTTTTATTTATGATACCAAAGCTGAAAATATGCTATTTGGAAAGGTCAAATGAACTAAAGATAAGGACAGCACCCAATTAATCAATCAAGTATAATAACCTCCTAGTTTTACGAACCAAACATCAATCAGATGTCATCTTAAGGCTCCCTTGATACACACAAGAAAGAAAATAGAGTACAGGTAATAACAAAAAGTTCAGAAATAAATATTCTTCTATATATATTTCTAAGCTCACTCAATTTTACAATTTTTTCATTCCATGATTGTAAATAACTTGTTATTTATCTCTAATTTTTCCTCGTTTATTTTGTTGACATATTTACTAACAGTTTGCCTTAAAATAAGTTTCAGAACTATGATGGTATCATCCATAAAACTGAAAGAAAAAGTTCAATTAACTACTAACAATTTTTACTAGAAGTAAAAGACACCACTTAAATTTACTGAAGTGACACTATCCATGTACCACAATAAATTGTCTTTTAATTTTGATTCCAAACTGAATATAAAAGGCAGGTGAAATTAATATCAGTTCAGTGTTGAAAAATAAGAAAGACACCACCAACAATAGCATGATGACATAAAATTGTTAAAAAGGGAAACAAAATGCTCACTGGTAGGCAAAAGTAAATTCTACATTGATTCTAAAGTTGAAATGCAATAGAAATATCCACTTCCAGTTTGTTCCAACAAGTGCTTAACAAGGATTAAAAATCATCATATAAAATAATTAGTGAATGTTCCTGACATAATGAGCACCATACAGTAAATACAACTGAAACCCACTTCAATGGCAAAAGATCTCCAAGTACCAAGGTCAGCACTCAAAATAAGAAGTCTCATTAGTCTCACAGTACAGAGATAGAATAAATATAAGAGGATGGATGGAATCTTTACCAAGTTGTTTTCATACTGATTGGAAGTTTGACATTTATGGTTTGTAACTTCTAAAAGTAAGGCTAGCAGAAAAATTGTCCAGTTTGCTGAGATATACAGTTAATCAAAACTCACTATACCTACAAGTGTTTTGTTTTTTTCTTTAAACAAGGCATAAGGGACTGCATTGCTCAATCTTCCTTCCAGAAACTTGAATGCCAGTTGTGTGTGATAAAGAATAAAACTTAAAAGTTCATATCTCACCCTCAGTTTTTGGTTAAACTGAATGAACGAAAGAGATGTGAAAGGCCTCAGGATTCTACTTAGCTACAACAGTTCATGGTTGCATGCTTATGGAAAGTTAACAGATGTCACAGACAGGATATAAAAATCATTTCCTACAAGTAAAACCTCCAAACCATTTCTATACCACATTTAACTAAACATATGTAGAGTAATGCATACACAGCTTTTAATGTTGTTAAGTATGGAAATATTACTTTCTCTTTACAAAAGAAAAAAAAACGTTTACATTTGCTTTCTATTTATCTTTCTCCTGTGGAGAGGACTGCTGCTTCTTTAAAACCCAGAAAGAGATCTATCTCGATCTGTGTTTATACTGTGAGAAGAATAATAATTCACCTCTCCAAGAAAATATTAAGAGTTTATTAAAGCACGCTTACAATTCCATTATCATTAGAAAAAAATACCCGTGTTAGACTAATTTCTAACATTAACATATTTTTTGCTTTGTTATGTAAGAAGTTATAGAAAGGCACAAATGGAACGGAAGTTATTACTGAGGTCTCTGCTAAAAATGTCCTATAAAATCTAGAAACACTGTTCTATTTGCAACACTATGACGATACCCCTATCTCATTTCCAACAATGAGAGATGGTATTTTATTCAGCCAGAAAGAGTTTTGGAAGATAGTCCTTAGAGGCCTACTGAATGTTCTGAATTAAAATATATTTTCTCAAGGACATCTTTGATTCAGTAATAATTGAGATTAAAAAAATGAAAAAGTAAAGAAAAAGCAAACTAATAGTTCTGCCTACATAATCAAAGCAAAAGAGAATCTGGTGAACTTAAGCATATGGACATGGATAAGCCATATGCAATTAAGTCTACTGTGTTAAATAAATGTATAGTGGCTTAGGGTGGCATATTTATATTTCTCAAGATCCCTAAACTTGCTTTCTATGTACATTTACATCTGTACTCCTACAAATTTCGGCTTATATTTATCTTTTTTTCCTCTAAGATGAAAAACCCAGCCTATTTCCAGCCAGTACAAAGATAATGCCCCTTCTGTTATTCCTGCAATGTTCTATATGCTATTGAATATAAAGGATGCACAATGCTGTGAATCATGATTAAACTGCCAGTGAAACCCCAGAAAAAGGACTGAAATTATAAAATGCATCACTATAAATAAGATGTATAATCATAAAGCAAAAGGACTGGCTTGGATTTGTAACTAGTGATAAATTATACATTGAATAAATATTTGTCTAGTGAATGATACAGTCTGGTAATGATAAGTACATTCTAAACATAGCATTACCAATCTATTTTTAACATAACCAAAACTTGCTGACAATTGAAAAAATGCACTGCACATTATCTATCCTCTACCATCTCCTCTTCTGAACGCCCAAAAACATCCCAAAGACATATCATGTTACTGAGAAAGTCAAAATATCAGTGTTCTTAAAGGTAGTAATGGAACACAGGAGGGGAGGTTCCATTTTTTGGCACTTTGATCTTCAAAATAAAATTACAGAACAATTTTACCTTAAGGGCAGAATTATAATTTCAAAAACAAATATTCTGGAAGATTATATTATTTTCCATTAACTTCTATTACTTTGGAATGTGTTTCACACATGACCACTTACATATAGGAAAGATAAATTCCAACTACAGGATGAAAGAATTTTAAATAAAATATCTCATAATGCTAAATTCTTACAGTCATTCACTTATGACTTATTGGGGAGGAAATAGCAACCATCATTGGTATTTTTCCCCTTTTCACTATTTAAGTTGGGAAGGAAGGAAGGAAGGGAGGGATGGAGGGAGGCTGGTAACTTCTAAAAGATATTTGGTTTTGTGAGTCTATCTTGTCTGATTTCACTAACCCACTTCATTCCCCACCCTTGGATAGTCTGGTGAATATTTTTTCCAATAAAGTTAATTCAATGAGTCCACTCACTTCATAAAAACCACCCAAGTGTTTACACACACACACACACACACACACACATATATATATATATTTGTATTAACACGACAGATGTTGAGGGGAAAAAAGGTATTTTTCTGATGTAGATATTCAAAAGAAACGAACATATCTTAAATATTCTAAAGAACTGTATGTCTGTTGCCAAGTTAGAAACACAAAAGTGTAAAAACAAACAAAATAGTATGCACAAAAACAACCTTTCCTTCTTGAAAACACATTTAAATCTTGTTTCAAAGCTACTGCCCGCTCATCTAAAAGAGCCTCCAACCCCTAGGTGATCTTACCTAGTAGGGACAGACAGTTTCATTGAGAATCAGTGGTGGGATTTGTTATTTACTGGTAAGTGAGCAAGTCTAGTGCCAAGAGCAGGCCACGGTGCTGCAAACAGGACACATCCTATGAGGGAAGAGGGAAGATTTCCATTTAAAATTGCCCGTTATGTGAAATGACCTACAGAGCATCCAGAATGAAGTTGAGAATGGTCCCAAAGCAATGCAGTGCATCTCTCTAATTGATGTTTTACAAGAAAAGCAAATTCTTCTCATCTTTATAAAGGGCAATAAATCAGTGCCCAAGATAATCATAGACAATTGAGTTACTGAAATCTGCACTTTAATCTATTTGGTCATACCTTTTCCTGTATGTGTTTAAGGTGTCCAAAACTGATTTCTCAAATTCTGATTATGCTCATCAAGTTAATATCTAATATGTAGGGTGTTTCCACTGTTTCTCTGAAGTCAGTGAAATGTCTTCTGTAAACAAAGGGGGACCAAGGGAGGTTCAATGCTACTACCAACAATTGATTAGAGCTACAACATACTAAGGTAAGAGCAAGACTGCCTAGAGAATACCTGGCACCAGACTTGTAAAGTAGAAGGACCTTTGAGATCAATCATCTTCTAAAGAGAAGAGAGTTGAACAATTCTCAAGAAGGCTTGCCAAGAAGCCTTATATATAATTGTATCAGTGTGCTAGGACTTTCAAAGCATATACCACAGTCAGGGTGACTTAACAAAAATTTATTTTCCCACAGTTATGTAGACTAGAAGTCCAAGAGCAAGGTATCAGCAGGGTTGGTTTCTCCTGAGCCCTCTCCTTGGCTTACAGATGGTGCCCTTCTCACTGTGTCCTCAAGTGACCCGTTCTCTGTGAGCTCCAGCCCTGGTAACTCTTCCTTTTCTTATAAGAACACTAGTCCTATTGACCCTACCCAAAGACCTCATTTAACTTTAATTACCTCTTTAAAGATATTATCTCCAAATACTGTCACATTAGGGGTTGGAGTTGCAACATATGATGGAAGGGTGGGGACAGTTCAGTCCATAATGATAATACATTTTAGTTTGCCAAGAATATTATGATGTATACAGTGAGACTGGATACATCAAACACTAGATTGTAAGCACAATAATAACAGGGCTTGTGTCTTTCTCACTGATATTATGGGCCTTGTACATTGCTTGACATTGACAATGTGAAAAAATATGGATTAAAAAAGAAAATCATGGAATCTTTTTACCTCTCAGTAAACATATTAGAAAGTGCTATGCTGTGAAACTTGATATTTTATAATGACTTTTCTTTTTTAAATATAAAGTACAACAGTTCATACAAAGTACCATGAAATTAGGATGTATAGCAGGATATTTATAAAATGCATTTCAAATATAAAGTACTTGAAGTTTTGGTATCAATTCCCTAAATGCCCTATGATATTGTAGTTATTGAAACAAAACACCACCAACACA
Organism: Delphinapterus leucas; assembly: GCF_059928025.1. Classification (NCBI taxonomy): domain Eukaryota; kingdom Metazoa; phylum Chordata; class Mammalia; order Artiodactyla; family Monodontidae; genus Delphinapterus; species Delphinapterus leucas. The sequence continues at coordinate 10,711,817 of NC_143137.1, read as the reverse complement.
ATGGTCTAAGAGTGAATCCTAAGAAAGTAAGTAACACTGAGGTCCTTAATATCTGACAACATTTATATTATAATACCCAGAATGATGAAAGATTTAATTCAGTAGAAATGGGCCATCATCTTGGGAATGAGAGTAGTAGATTATGTCTCTAGCCTCGCATCAGACAAAATGTGCTTTGTTCTGTGCCACTAATACATTAAACTGTCATCTAGTTAAATAACTTTTGGTAGTCCCCAAATGTTTTCGTATGAATGGGATAGATCTTTTCTGCCAGCCTTATTTACAGGGACTACAGCTTGTACATAACTGTTTTGCTTAATGGACCTGAACCAAGTATGCAAATTGCTCATCAGATCTTTGGCTCAGTGTTCACTTAAATGTGCTCAAAGCATAAGTTCTGCGAAACACTAAGAACAGAAAATGACATAAATAGTGTCAATTTGGTAGTTCAGTAAACTGTGATAAGCCTCAAGGTTACAGGATTCTTAAGTCTAATGACAAATCTACTCATCACTAGAACAGGTGCCTCCCAGATCATCCTAACTAAAATTTGGATACCCTAGAGCCTAGCATTTTCCCACTTAAAGTATCAGCTGGATCTTTGCTTGGATGCATTTAAATGACAAAAATGCACATGATATTCTACCTATCCAGGTAGTCATAACCAGCAAATCCTTAAAAGCTAAATTCATGATAACTATTTAGATAACAAGGAAGCCTTATTAGAAGGTATCACCATTTCACTTTCATAAAGATTCTGCCATTATATGTATCTAACAGCTCACACTGTTCAGTTCTATTGAATACGTTCAAAATTAGAATATTTCCTCCCCCTACAGTTCCTTTCCTACTAGCTTAAACAAGTGTTTTGCCCTATGGTTTCCCCCTATGGTATGCCTTTCAGTTTGTTCCAAACATTGCCAGTAAACTCTAGACACAGAAAGAATGTAGATCAGAGTTTCTCTCAGCCAAACGTCTGTCTCCCAGTGAAGTAGTGAAGAGGATATCACACCCTTACTCTTTTCTGCTTCCCAATGGCAACTTCTTTCGAAAGACTCCAAGCAGCTATTACTGTGAAACTAAAGGCTCAGAGAGGCTCAGCTTCCCCCAAAGATTAGCACTACAAAAAATTTCAAGTTATTTTTAATCGATAATTGTACACAAATATTAACCAGTGGAAATGTTCTTTAACTCATCTATATTCAATTAAATAGCATGATCTCAAAAATAAATAAACTTTCAGATGCAGCTTGCCTTCAAACAACCTATTACAAAGGAGAAGTCACTAAGCAAGGTGGGACAAAAAATTAACACACATAGGAACACCAATATTTATCTAACACGTAACAGTCTTTAGGGATCAAACGTTAAAGCAGGGTGGGGTAAAAATAAATGTTTGCAGATTCTTAAGGGTAAAATACACTACACAGCATGGGGGAAATGGAGGTAAGTCACACCATGTTTCTCTGATTGCTTCTCAAAGCCTGCTCTCTCAGAAGTCCTTCAAACCAGCTGAATAAGCTCTATATAACAAAAATGGAGAAAAGCCATCATGGAGAGCCTTTATGTCTCCATAACAAATTTCTGGGAAGCACTGTTGAACATGACAACATCTGCATTTCAGGGAAGGCCACCTAAGACCCGAATACTTTGATTGGGAGAATGACAGGACACCTTCTAAAGAGCTGAACACCATCAACTTTAAGAAAGGCAAAGTACTGAATTCCCTTCTGGACAGTTAACCCAAAGGTGATGCTTTACTTTTATCTAGGTTTGTGTAGTATTCCACTATCAGCTTCGTGCAGAGATAGAATTCTTCGGGTTTGTGTTTTGCTGTTGTTTCTTTTCTTTTTTTTTTTCACTTTTACTTTATTTCAGTAAGGACACCTCACTACAAAGGTACTACTCAGCCTCCCTAGCAAGGATAACTATTAATAATGTGCTTACACTCTTCTAACTAACCACACGTCAGGCTCACTTCATTGGGCTTAACGTCAGCAAGTGTGTGTGTGTAAATTAAACATGGAACAAATGTAAGTAAATAAATGAATGAGTTAAAATATATATATATATATATATATATATATATATATAAACATAAGTAGCCATACTGACTTGAAGCCATTTTCTAGTTCCATTAAAAACCGACATACCAGTTAGGACACAGATCTAAATAGCAGGGAAAAAACAGAGTAAAACAAGCAGTCCAAATGTCTACACTAACTGCCATAAAGGATACAGGGTCGCGTGGCCTGGCAATCACTAGTTTTGGGTCATTTTCCTATGCAGTCATAGCATTTCATCTGTTACCCTAATAGATGGTTAAAAATACATACAAAAATCATTTCATGGGCAATAATGAAAAAGAAAAAATTGCAAGCATAAAACAAATAATGAAGGGAATACTAAATAGTTAATGGGGACTGACACTTTTTCATTATAAAAAGTGATGTTTTAAATTTTTACAATGCACACATATTCTATAATTAAAGATTAAAATCCATGGAAAAACTGAAGCATTTATATTCTCAAAAATAAGGTTAACCTACTGTTCTTACAAAGAAATTATTTTAAAGAAAGGAGCATTATAAGCATTACAGTAAAAATATATGATAAATCTCTTTAGAAACTAGTATCAGAAGATAAGGGTATTGCTTAATTGCATAATTTTATATCCTTCTCTATAATAAAAGATATACCTTACCATAATACCTTAATGGACAAAGGGGATATATTCCAATGACACATTTGTTAGCACTTCAACTGTCAAAGACATAAAACCAAAGTGGCAAAAAAGGAATACATTCTTGCACATGAGCTATGAGGAAAGAAGATGAGATTAATGAAAATAGCAGTTCTGATTGGTTATACTAGGAAATACAAAATAAGCATCTGGGAGTCTTAGAGCAGAGGGAAAAAAATGATTGAGAGCTCCAATTTAGCTGAAGTTGAAAAGGGACCCAACCTAGGCTGAAAACCAAGAGGAATCTGGGGAGGGGGAGGGAGAGCATGCACCTGCACCCATCTGTTGCCTGCTAGCTGGTTCAAACCAGGGCAAGAGGATTTCCAGTATCTAGAAAACACCAAAGACAGACACTGACCTTCAGCAATTGCTAGGATGACCTACAATAGCTGCTCCCAGCCTAGTGTCACAGGAACTAGGAGGAAAACACCATCAGCTAAACACTCTCTAACCTTCTTCAAGAAGCTTATTCTCTTTTTTCTTTTTTTTTCTTTTTTTTGCGGTATGCGGGCCTCTCACCGTTGTGGCCTCTCCCATTACGGAGCACAGGCTCCGGACGTGCAGGCTCGGCGGCCATGGCTCACGGGCCCAGCCGCTCCGCAGCATGTGGGATCTTCCCGGACCGGGGCACGAACCCGTGTCCCCTGCATCGGCAGGCGGACCCTCAACCACCGCGCCACCCGGGAAGCCCAAGAAGCTTATTCTCAAGGAGCGATCAGGTGATATAAGTAAAAGAAACAAAGTACAAATACCAGGGAGAAAATCTCTACCTGGGCATGCTAAGGAAGGCTTTGTACATAAGAGGTGGCATTTGAGTTGGACATTTAAGGATGAGTTGAAGTTTGTAAGATGAATAAGTAAAAATCAATTTCAGGCACAAAAAAAGGCGGCAGTTCTATTATATCCATCACTAAATACATAGGATGGGGTAGTAATGGAAGATGAGGCCATAGATAAAAACTATATTAGAAACACACTCTTAAAAAACAAAAAAAGATAGACTAGGACTAGCCCTTTCAGAGTCAGCTTTAGGAATAACCCTATGATGATTCTGAAAATTTCAAGGTGATTATCAAAAAGTATGTTTCCCTTGAAATTCTTCTAACAGAGATAATGGATACAAATACATACAATAGGAATAAAATAGCTACTGATACCAAGTTTATTAAAGCTACCAACCAATTCAACCAATCTACACATAAAAAGGACAAGTATCCAATTTCTCTTATTTCAATGAGAATAAACAAAACGGACACCAGAAGTGAGGTAAGAAAGTCCCACAGAATAGAGAAATGGTATAGTAGAAGAGCAAAGGAAGAGCAAAACTTAATATAAATTTCTTAACTTTGGTTTGACCTTAAACTTCAAATAATCAGGGGAAAAGAGGCGTACAGAGTCCTGGGGTGCATAATTTATGAAGAAAAGGGTCAGTACAACAAAGTGCTTTATAGCAGATTTCCACTTCACCTTAAAACAAATCTGATGGCAATACTAATCACTAGCACAGTATCAGTATAATTAGGAGAGTAAGTCACGATTTTGTTAACAAATGCTTTACTCAGCTAAGGTGTTTTTGTTTAAAGACAGAAAAGCATACAGACTGAGCAAAGTAGATGGAATTAAATCAAATGCTACAATAATTTCACAGCTGTTGAGAAGCAGGGATAGATCAAGTTCCATCTGAGGCCTTGTGGCTCTTGATGAAGATGCCGCCTTCAAGAACAGGTTGCACCTGTGTCTCTCCCACCCCCACCCCCCCCACCCCCCACCCCCCCACCCCCCCACCCCCCCCACCCCCGCCCCGCTGCCAGCTCTCCATTCCAGCCACAACCCACAGCCCCACAATTCTGTCTCCAGCTTCAAGCCCAATGTCTGGCACAGAAGGGCCACAACAGGTATCAGTCACAAACAGAACAGAAGGGGAAACAATGATATTATCAAATCAAAGAGCTTGCTTGTATTTCAATTCATGAAATGCCACATGTACCTCCCCTTTAAACTGTAAGACCTACCAGATTCGTCAAATATTTCATGACTTAAGCTTCATCCAAAATGAACAGAGTATGCTGCCCATACCTTGATATGGTCTTAAGATTGGTTACCAGGGAAATAAAAGAAAGAAATCAAGTGAAGGAAAGTAATTCCTTATTAGGGGAAAAAGGTGTGAGACCATAGATAAACACCTGACAGTGACATAATCTGATAATCAAGAGAGGCCACAACAGTGAGAGGACCCCGTACCGCAAAAGAAAAAAAAAAAAAAAAAAGACACAGGCTTGCTGAATGGATACAAAAACAGGACCCATACATATGCTGTCTACAAGAGACCCACTTCAGACACATACAGACTGAAAATGAGGGGATAGAAAAAGATATTCCATACAAATGGAAATCAAAAGAAAGCTGGAGGAGCAATACTCATATCAGATAAAATAGATAAAATAGACATTAAAATAAAGAATGTTACAAGAGACAAGGAAGGACACTACATAATGATCAAGGAATCAACCCAAGAAGAAGATATAACAATTATAAATATATATGCACCCGACACAGGAGCACCTCAATACATAAGGCAACTGCTAAGAGCTATAAAAGAGGAAATCAACAGTGACACAACAATAGTGGGGGCTTTAAAACCTCACTTACACCAATGGACAGATCATCCAAACAGAAAATTAATAAGGACACACAAGCTTTAAATGACACAATAGACCAGACAGATTTAATTGATATTTATAGGACATTCCATCCAAAAACAGCAGATTACACTTTACTCTCAAGTGCGCACAGAACATTCTCCAGGATAGATCACATCATGGGTCACAAATCAAGCCTCAGTAAATTTAAGAAAACTGAAATCATAATCAAGCATCTTTTCTGACCACAACGCTAAGAGATTAGAAATGAATTACAGGGAAAAAAACATAAAAAACACCAACACATGGAGGCTAAACATTACGTTACGAAATAACCAAGAGATCACTGAAGAAATCAAAGAGGAAATCAAAAAATAACTAGAGACAAATGACAATGAAAACATGACGATCCAAAACCTATGGGATGGAGCTTCCCTGGTGGTGCAGTGGTTGAGAATCCGCCTGCCGATGCAGGGGACACAGGTTCGTGCCCCAGTCCAGGAAGATCCCACATGCCGCGGAGTGGCTGGGCCCGTGAGCCATGGCCACTGAGCCTGCGCATCGGGAGCCTGTGCTCCGCAACGGGAGAGGCCACAACAGTGAGAGGCCCGCGTACCACAAAACAAAGAAACAAAAAAACAAAAACAAAACCTATGGGATGCAGCAAAAGTAGTTCTAAGAGGGAAGGTTATAGCTATACAAGCCTACCTCAAGAAACAAGAAACATCTCAAATAAACAATCTAACCTTACACCTAAAGGAACTAGAGAAAGAAGAACAAACAAAACCCAAAGTTACCAGAAGGAAAGAAATCATAAAGATCAGAGCAGAAATAAATGAAATAGAAACAAAGAAAACAATAGCAAAGATCAATAAAACTAAAAGCTGGTTCCTTGAGAAGATAAACAAAATTGATAAACCATTAGCCAGGCTCATCAAGAAAAAGAGGGACAGGACTCAAATCAATAAAATTAGAAATGAAAAAGGAGAAGTTACAACAGACACCGCAGAAATACAAAGCATCCTAAGAGAATACTACAAGCAACTCTATGCCAATAAAATGGACAACCTGGAAGAAATGGACAAATTCTTAGAAAGGTATAAACTTCCAAGACTGAACCAGGAAGAAACAGAAAATATGAACAGACCAATCACAAGTAATGAAATTGAAACTGTGGTTAAAAATCTTCCAACAAACAAAAGTCCAGGACCACATGGCTTCACGGGTGAATTCTATCAAACACTTAGAGAACAGTTAACATCCATTCTTCTCAAACTCCTCCAAAAATTGCAGAGGAAGGAGCACTCCCAAACTCATTCTATGAGGCCACCATCACCCTGATACCAAAACCAGACAAAGATACTACAAAAAAAGAAAATTACAGACCAATATCACCGATGAATAGAGATGCAAAAATCCTCAACAAAATACTAGCAAACAGAATCCAACAACACATTAACAGGATCATACACCATGATCAAGTGGGATTTATCCCAGTGATTCAAGGATTCTTCAATATACACAAATCAATCAATGTGATACCCCATAGTAACAAATTGAAGAATAAAAACCATATGATCATCTCAATAGATGCAGAAAAAGCTTTTGACAAATTCAACACCGATTTATGATAAAAACTCTCCAGAAAGTGGGCATAGAGGGAACCTACCTCAACATAATAAAGGCAATATATGACAACCCACAGCAAACATCATTCTCATAGGTGAAAAACAGAAAGCATTTCCTCTAAGATCAGGAACAAGACAAGGATGTCCACTCTCACCACTACTATTCAACATAGTTTTGGAAGTTTTAGCCACAGCAATCAGAGAAGAAAAAGAAATAAAAGGAATACAAATTGGAAAAGAAGAAGTAAAACTGTCACTGTTTGCAGATGACATGATACTATACATAGAGAATCCTAAAGATGCCACCAGAAAACTACTAGAGCTAATCAATGAATTTGGTAAAGTTGCAGGATGCAAAATTAATGCACAGAATCTCTTGCATTCCTATACACTAAGGATGAAAAATCTGAAAGAGCAATTAAGGAAACACTCCCATTTACTATTGCAAAAAAAAGAATACAATACCTAGGAATAAACCTACCTAGGGAGACAAAAGACCTGTATGTAGAAAACTATAAGACACTAACGAAAGAAATTAAAGATGATACCAACAGAGGGAGAGATATACCATGTTCTTGGATTGGAAGAATCAATACTGTGAAAATGACTATACTACCCAAAGCAATCTACAGACTCAATGCAATCCTTATCAAATTACTAATGGCATCTTTTACGGAACTAGAACAAAAAATTTCACAATGCGTATGGAAACACAAAAGACCCCGAATAGCCATAGCAGTCTTGAGGAAAAGAAATAGAGCTAGAAGAATCAGGATCCCTGACTTCAGACTATACTACAAAGCTACAGTAATCAAGATAATATGGTACTGGCACAAAAACAGAAATATAGATCAATGGAATAAGATAAAAAGCCCAGAGATAAACCCTCGCACCTATGATCAACAACAAAGGAGGCGAGGATATACAATGGAGAAAAGACAGTCTCTTCAATAAGTGGTGATGGGAAAACTGGACAGCTACATGTAAAAGAATGAAATGAGAACACTCCCTAACACCATACACAAAAATAAACTCAAAATGGATTCGAAACCTAAATGTAAGACCGGACACTATACAACTCTTAGAGGAAAACATAAGAAGAATACTCTTTGACATAAATCACAGCAAGATCTTTTTTGATCCACCTCCTAGAGTAATGGAAATAAAAACAAAAATAAACAAATGGGACCTAATGAAACTTAAAAGCTTTTGCACAGTAAAGGAAACCATAAACAAGACGAAAAGACAACCCTCAGAATGGGAGAAAATATTTGCACACGAATCATCTGACAAAGGATTAATCTCCAAAATATATAAACAGCTCTTGCAGCTCAGTATTAAAAAAACAAACAACCTAATCCAAAAATTGGCAGAAGGCCTAAAGAGACATTTCTCCAAAGAAGACATACAGGTGGCCAAGAAGCACATGAAAAGCTGCTCAACATCACAAATTATTAGAGAAATGCAAATCAAAACTACAATGAGGTAACACCTCACACCAGTTAGAATGGGTATCATCAGAAAATCTATAAACAACAAATGCTGGAGAGGGTGTGGGGAAAAGGGGACCCTCTTACACTGTTGGTGGGAATTAAATTGATACAGCCACTATGGAGAACAGTATGGAGGTTCCTTAGAAAACTAAAAATAGAATTACCATATGACACAGCCCTCCCACTACTGGGCATATATCCAGAGAAAACCATAATTCAAAAACACACATGCACCCCAATGTTCACTGCAGCATTATTTACAATAGCCAGGACATGGAAGCAACCTAAATGCCCATCAACAGGTGAATGGATAAAGAAGATGTGGCACATACATACAATGGAATATTACTCAGCCATAAAAAGGAATGAAATTGGGTCATTTGTAGAGACATGGATGCATCTAGAGACTGTCATACAGAGTGAAGTAAGTCAGAAAGAGAAAAACAAATATCGTATATTAACACATATATGTGGAACCTAGAAAAATGGTACAGATGAACCAGTTTGTGAGGCAGAAGTTGAGACACAGATGTAGAGAACAAAAGTATGGACACCAAGAGGGGAAAGCAGAGGATGTGGGGGTGGTGGTGTGATGAACTGGGAGATTGGGATTGACACGTATACACTGATGTGTATAAAATGGATGACTAATAAGAACCTGCTGTATAAAAAAATAAAATTTAATTTAAAAAATTAATTAATTAATTGATTAAAAAAAACAACCAATTTCAGAAATGCAGTTTTGGAGGTTTGGGTTAAGATTCCTTATGATGGATATTCCATGCTGTATTTTGTCACACCCTTTCTGCTGGATATTTAGGTTATTTCCAGTTTTCTCCCATCATTAATAATGTTGAGTTTCTTGCTTGTAAACCTTTGGTTATGTCTTTGGTTGCTTCCCCCCACCCTCCACTCAGGATGAATTCCTAGAAGTGGAATTACACAATTTAAAGAAATACGCTTTCTTTTATGACTCACTGCATATTGCTAAAAAGGGTGTACACTTCAGTCTTTTATAGACAGTTCATGACTGTGCCCTTTCCTCCCCCCCCACAAAAAAAAGAGGTTAAGAAATCTGAGGCCAATAGTCACAAAGGCCAATAATCTCTGATCGCTACAGAAAGTTAGTGAGATACTAACTATATTTCTGTCATTTTATCTATACTCACTAACTATACTTCTGTTGTTTTATCTATCTACCTACCTACCAAATACTTACTTTATGTCCCCAGATTAAACCCAGAGTACAAAACGCTAGACATGTAGGGCTATTATTCCAAGGCTTGTGACCAAGAAAATCATTAAAACTTCACGATGCACTAAAGGGAAAACACACTCAAAAACTTTTATAATCTTAATCTCCCTTGACTCCCTCCTTTAGTCATTTTAAGTAGACTTTATAACATGCCACTTAAACATTGCAGGAAGAAATTAAAACCTTCAGAGTAGTCTTTCCCCTGAAACGAATCTCAGGAAATACCCACTCAACAGAAGCCCTTGGCCTATAGGTTAAAGGTAAAATATAGATTTTATATAAGAGACTTACATTGTGTAGCAGCCTTCAAATTTTTCTGTGTTTTAGTCTAGCAGTCCAGCTTCCACCCCTTAATTTCTGCTCCTGCCAAATCTTCACATCCACAGAAATTACAGAAAATGTTGTACATATGAGCTCAACAGCAACAGCATGGCAGCCCCCAGCCATGACTTACTTGCTGAAATGAAATCCCAAACCACAATGCTGACTTCCCTCCCAAACCCACGATGCTGTTTTCTGGGGCTCTCTCTGTTGTGAAAAGCAACAACTCAAGCTCAGAGTTTCCCTGTTTCATTGCCTTTACTTGGAAGAGCAGCAACACAAACATAAACCCACAGCCTCTGTTATGAGACTCACAAAAAACCTATTCCTTAGTCTTTGTTAACAGATCTGATTTTTAAAATGGTTCATGGCTCCAAAATGCCAAGAATTATCCTAGAGGCATATATGAAAGAATTTAACATTTCAATAACCTAAAGAAAAGTTATTTTGGAAATGAGAATTATCTAAACATTTCAGTACACAGGACACTTTAGATACCTTTACTTCTCTTCATGTATATTGATACATACTAACCAAGTGTTCATATTTTTATGCAAATCAAATGATTAGCGGGTGAATGTCAGGCCTGAGACTTTTTCAGATCAAATTCACTGCAGAAAAACTAATGAGATGAAGAACTTCAATCAGCTCAAAAATCTACATCATTTCACACTACGTGCAAAACAGGACCATTAACTCCCCAAAATATAAGCCTTAAGATGTGGTTTTCATTATCCAAGGTTTCCAACAGTTCCTATCAATGAATATTTTGTCTATTTCTAATGTTTGCAGTAAAACACAGTTGCTCACACACTCTCCTAAAATGATCATAAAACCTGATGTAATAAGTTCAGGTAGAAAAGATGTGCCTAAGCAGTTTGCTCTGGTATTTAACAGCAATATCAACCATATTAAATTCTTTTATTCCTTGTAATTACTAAGCAATTATGCACCAGACACAGCACTAGGCAATAGAGATAAAGTGACAAAAAAGACCTTTTGGACTACGGTACCCAAATAACTACCTAATTACAAGTAAATGAGTAGTAAGTGCTATGAAAGATAATACTTAAGTAATTGTCTATGAGGGCAATGTTAGTACAACTATAAGGTCAAAGTTTACATTACCTAACTTAAAGATGGCTAAGTTTAGAATACCAAGAGTTTTCATCGTGATCCTACTGGATAAGAAAAATTCTTTTCACAAAATCATGTATAATGATTTATTCCCTCTAGTATCACAACTACCTTTGTCCAGATGTGAGCTTATTAACATAATACATTTGCACTCTAAGACACACAACCTTAATGATGAGAATAACTGAAGAATTCTGGGCTGATGAGACAGTATCAGGAATATGCTTCAGTATATCACAAATCAAGTTCTGCCTATCATTTGACCCAAAACTTACATTGATAACACAGCAGAAGGATCCCTTTGAAAAAAAATCTCAAGATTTCATTAAAGAAGAGCAGAGGTTTAAAATAGCAAATGCTATTTAACATCACTTTCTTGAGTTCATTCCATAAAAATCAAAGAATAATATAAAAGAGTTAATAGAACCTATTTTTTTGTTGTTGTTGTTGTTTTTTGCGGTACGTGGGCCTCTCACTGTTGTAGCCTCTCCCGTTGCGGAGCACAGGCTCTGGACGCGCAGGCTCAGCGGCCATGGCTCACGGGCCCAGCCGCTCCGCGGCATGTGGGATCTTCCCGGACCGGGACACAAACCCGTGTCCCCTGCATCGGCAGGCGGACTCTCAACTACTGCGCCACCAGGGAAGCCCAATAGAACCTATTTTTGACATGAAACCTCACAGGAGTTTAATTTTGTGAAACTATTCCATTTTTAACTATATTTTTCAGAATCCCTAGAGATTCTAATATATTGGCAACATGTCTTCTGTTTTAATGTTGCAAATCCAGTCACCCTGCAGATACCTAATTAATGAATGCCAGAATGAGGGAGGCTTGTGGATGCTTTTTGCTGTCACTGGTGCCAAAAATATTTACACTTGAACAAATACTTGTTGAGTACTCAGGATAAACATACAGTAGTTATGATCTGCAATAGAGTGATGCTATATTGTAATTCTGTCCTTGGAGGTCCACGCTGTGGAAACCACATGTATACACAGGTTAACGGAGAAGCAAAAATGGATTATTCTGATAATTCAATAATTAAATCACCTTATTTTAAATTCCACTTTTTGGTATTCCAGCTGGGTTCTGGGATATTTAACAGTCACATTAGTCCCAAGTAGAGTAAGAAAGCAAAGAAATATAAATGCTAATTAAGGTTACCTTTGCACCAAAGATGACGAAAACATTTGTCCAAAGGCTGATTCAGAATCACAAGGCAGTATTTCAAATTCCCTATGGGGAAAAAAAGCAAAATAAAGTAAACAAGTGAACCAAGTCTTTCATTCCCCTCATATGAGTCTGGAATCATACTCTCTGAGACCAGATTTGCAGTCTACACAGAGCTAAATTTTAATCACAGCTAATTTCTTACACCTGAATTTTAAAAGATACCATAGGTTAAATGGATCTACTTTATTCAATATGTCCATCACATTACTATATTGCTGAGGAATTTATCATAAAAATAGATCATAAAGACAATTGGGTACGCTTCTTTTTGTACAGGGCGTGCAGCAAAAATGCCCTTGATATGAATCCTTATCCTTTTGATATATGTAACACTTTGATTCAAGTACCCTTCTACCTGGCTGGTCTGCTATCATCTTGACGTTGTTTGCCAAGTAGCGTGGGTCTAATGGGTGTGTACTTTCACATGCATTTTCATCCTCATTCATATTCTCTCCTTCACTTTCATTCTCTCCCTCCACCCCGAGTTATCTTGAACTCTCCAACGTAAAACTTTGTTTCCACAAAATCCTACTAGTTCTTTTCATGACTCTTTTATTCCAAGTTTTTAGATGACACTCAAAAGACTAAGAAAGATGGAAAAAAGTTACTTCTCCAACAATCATTTCAAGCCTTTTATAATGTACTGTAAGTAGTGCAAAGCAGAATGCAATCAGGCTGTTGAAAATCTGTCATTCAGCTCAGTCCAAGTACTCCATTTCATTTATGGAAAGAAATGTTTGTTTGGTGATAAGAAAAATTAACTTTTTTTTTAAAGCAATCTCAGTGTTAGAAATGGAAGAAGATAAGGAAATCAAAAGGGGGTGGCATCACCCACAGCAAACGTTATTAAGTGCCGATTATATACCAGGCACTAGGAGTGCAAAGAAGAATAGATTACAGGTTATCTGCGAGATAAGACATTCATAATAAAGACGATTTATTCCACAATACAGTACAAAACAAGGATATGAGGAATGCTGGGTAACAGATAAATGAATGTGGCAGAAGTTCAAAGCCTAGAAAGTCAGTAAGGTCTGGTGTCATCCTAGAAATCTTTGTGATATGCAGATTTTTGAACTTGATCTTAAAAAGAAGTAGCTGGACAGAATAAAGCAAAGGGCATTCCAGACAAGGAAAACAACACACAGGAAGCTGCTATCCTTTGCCAGTAGGACTGTTACCATGGAAAGTTTAGGAAGCAACACCCTAATGACGTGCACCTAAGACATGAATACTAACATCCCAGATTTTAGACATGCTGTTTAGGATGACGGAGGAATTTCAATTGAGGCACCACGAAGTATTTAGAGTGATAGAGAAATGAGTAGTAAAGGCAATTTATGTATATCGGGGGATCATCCATACAGAGGTGATAGCTAAAGGTCAAAGCACAGACACAAGCTGAGATACTACAAAGAAAGAGCAGAGAGAGAAAAGAACAAATTACGAACGCAAAATTGTCATGTTTTGCGCACCGTTACAGAACAGAAGGACGTCAACAAAAGAAATACAGAAGAAAAAGCCAGAAAGGTAAAAGAGCTAAGCAGGTAATTCCAAGAATGTGCCGTCGATAACACAGCATGCCGAGGAGACGTCACAGAGACTAGACAATGAGAAAAGGCCAACGAGGGTGGGAAAATCTCAAAGAAAAGTCTAAAAATTCACGGAGGCAGCCTCAAGATAGTAAAGAGAACAAGGAGTTAGAAAACTGAGAGATGCCTCTTCTTAAAAAATAAAAACTGAACTGTGAGAAATGGGGGAAAAATGGCAGCAAAGCCCAGAGAAGGTATTTTAAATACAGAAAATATTATATTCGAATTAGGAGGAGGGAAGTAAGAGAGAAAAGGGAAATGATCTATTTATTCATTTAACAGGCTGTTTTTGTTTTGTTTTGTTTTTGTGTGGTACGCGGGCCTCTCACTGCTGTGGCCTCTCCCGACGCGCAGGCTCAGCGGCCACGGCTCACGGGCCCAGCCGCTCCGCGGCACGTGGGATCTTCCCGGACCGGGGCGCGAACCTGTGTCCCGTGCATCGGCAGGCAGACTCTCAACCAGTGCACCACCAGAGAAGCCCTAACAGGTATTTATAGAGCACAAAGTAGTCTTGTTCAGGAATTAACACTCCCTCCCCCCTCCCCCCTGCCCTACGGCTTACATACTATTGATAAAAACAGGTGTTGAGATTCAGGCGCAGGATGACCTGTCACAGAGACAAACCAAATTGAGGTAGAGGCAGAGTACGGTCAATTTATTTATAAGAAAGTAAACAAGAAACAAAATGAAGATATGGAAGTCAAATGGAACATTTAAAACGACTGCTGTAAGAAATGGACTACAGGAACTGACAGTCCACAGGTTTAAAAACAGGAATTCATTTGGGGTTAACTAACAGGCATAGGACATCAGATCTGCCTACAATTCAGGACTTTTCCCACCAATTCTTTTTTTTTTTTTTAGGGCAGGCCTGCTAGTTTATTCATATTGAATCTAAACCTTAGATCTCTGGCTTAACAATAACACAGGAAACCTTTAAAGACACAGCAAATACTGTGTTAAATCAGAGATGGTTTAAACCAGTCATATAACTTCTAATACTCTGGGTTGGCAACTACAGCATGACAAATTATATACATAAAGATATTTAGGTACTAGGATCTGATGTTCTTTCCTTTTCTAATCTAGACTCCTCCGGGAGTAGAAATAGGAATCGGTGTAAACAAGTAAGATGGTGATGACAGCTGGTTTGCGAAGTGGCAAAATCGCTTGTCAAGACGTAAAGGGAAGCAAGGAGGCATCTTCGGGCAGCGTTAGAGTGACGACTGGCAGAGACCAGTGATTGTCTCACGATATTCATTCTTTAACAACAGGAACCTGAGGGGTGTTTTGGTTTTGGTTTTTACCAAAATGGTGAAAAACCATCTCTCAGACTCCTTTGCAGCAAAATGTAGTCATAAGACTAAGTTCTGGCCAAGAAAACACACAGAAGAGCTTTATATGTTACTTCTACGGGGGATCCATAAAGTGGAGGGGGCCTTTCCTTCTGCTTTTCTTCCTCCATCCTGCCATCTGGAGCAAGACTGATGAATGCATGAAAGTCTAGCAGTCACCTGGGATCCCAAGAACAAGGGCAACAGCCTGAAAGAGCCTGGGTCCCTGGGTCCCTGATGATTCCGTGAAGCCTCCATCCCAGCACTTCAATTCCTGGCTCCAGATTTCTTTTATATGAGAAAAAACTAAACTCTTATTTTATTTAAGCCAATAGTATTTGGGGTTTCACTATTCTGTAGAGAGAAACTGAGTTTTAATTAACGCAATGACCATGGTCCAGGCTGGGTTATGGTAAAGATGATCTAGAGAGGAACTGGAGAAGACAAAGAGCAAGCAAGCATCAAAACACAGGAAGACTTTAACTCATTCATTCATTCAACAGGGATAAGAGATTCACAGCCTGGCACACGATAAGTGCTCAATATAATGTTAAAGGCAAGGAGCTAATAATTTGGATAAACCAATGGTCCTTTAATCTTTGGCAAGATCTGCAGTGCTAGAGGAGGCACTTGACAGTATTGTATGTGTATGTAAGTGGACGAGCAAACTACCCTCTGTCACTGATTCTTTGATATGTGAACTCAGTATTTTTGTGGCTCAAAGAACAATCTGATGAAGGGGTAAAGCATTATTATCCAACTTACTGCTCCTCTAAACTCATACTTTCATTAAGGTATTATCTGTGAAAGCACATTTGCAAAGAGTGAAGCCATTTGAAAATTTATAGTACATTTATGATTTACTAATGATGCTATCAATAATCAATTTCTGTACATAACATTTATGTTAATCCATTTCTATACATAGAGATATTTAGGTACTAGGACCTGATATTCTTTTCTTTTTTAATCTAGACTACTCTGAAATTATAACTAGGTGAAGTCAGTTTGGCACTCATTTTACATTCACAACCCTCATGATTACTAATCCCTTGTAGGCTGGGCTTTAGAGAATTCTAATAAGCCCACTTATTTGGCTGTGTGGTTGGTGATATCTGAGTAACTGATTTAACAACTCTGAGCCCACCCAGTAAGGAAGATTCAGGGAGATCTAACACATAGCTGAGTACGGTGCCTGACACAAAGTAAATAAATACTCAACAAACACAGTTTTTTGCCCCTGGCAAGGACTTTCTTATCTTTCACAACTTAGAGAAAATATTTTACTTTCTTTTTTCCAACCTCTCTCCCTTCCCCCCCCATTAATCATTCTCACCTAAAAACCATAATATTTAATTGCTTCTGCTAATAATTGTTTTATGCTTCTTACTCAACAACAGCGGATACACTTTAGGCATGTAGAAAAAATAATTTACTCATCCCTTTTCTCTTCAAAATTTAACCTAGGTCCTGGCACAAAGAAGTCATGAAATAACTGTTTCTAACATAAACTTTAAAAACCACTCACTGTGCTGTTTCCTGTATCACTAAAATAGGTACCCTACAACTAACCATACACACTTGTACACAAACCTAACCGTCATAATTTTACAGCGTTCCAAATTTCTTCCCAATTAACCTTTTATCAATTTATTTTTTAAATTTTTATTGAAGTATAGTTGATTTACAATGTTGCGCTAGTTTCAGGTGTACAGCAAAGTGCTTCAGATTATGTATCTATCTATATATATTTCTTTCTGAGATTCTTTTCCATTATAGGTTGTAACAAGTTATAGAATATAGTTCCCTGCTATATAGTAGATCCTTATTGGTTACCTGTTGTATACATAGTAGTGTGTGTATGTTCCCAAATTCTTAATTTATCCCTCTCCCACCCAGCTTTCCCCTTTGGTAACCACTGTTTGTTTTCTATGTCTGTGAGTCTATTTCTTCCCAATTAATCTGTAAGGCTTTGTGTCTTACAAAATTGCTTCTAATGTCACCATACCCTGTATGAACAGAAACACAATCTTGTAACTTTTTTTTTTTTATACTGTAAAGAACAAACCAGGGCAGGCTCAATATTCGTTCCCCTCACTTAATGGAGTATATGGTCCAGTTCTAAACCAGCTACAAACTGAATTCTATTTCGATGGCATTATAAAAGTAACAGACCGAGACCATGAAGGGAAAAAGGGTGAATATCATTATTTCTAACCTCATCATCAAAAAGAAGTCAACATCCAAAGAACTCAAGGCCCAGTGAGATAGTTAAGATTTAAACAGTTCATTGTTGCCAGAAGTTGAGGTGAGGCTAGACTTAGACCTCTCATCATTGAGTCCACTGCCCATCCCACTACACATTAGCTCAAAGGAGGAGAGTTGGTGCCACGCCCATAGTCTTCTATGACTTCAATATTAATACAAGACAATCAAAAAGCTGCCAAAGTACAGCATGTAAAAAGCTGGCAGAAGCCTGGAGAATAACCAAACCATTACCAGGGCTTTCTTATCTCCACCTAGCACATGACGAATCCTGAGGTATTCGCTCAATCAAGTCAAACGCAACTAATCTTCATGCTCTTACAACTAACCTTTGTACCGAGCAATCACATGAGATTCTGAAGCAAAAGAACTCATTTCTCAATACGCATCCAATGTTAGTTTTAGCTCCAAATCCTTTTGCAGGGCAACTTGCAGTGTTTCTCATAAAATGGCTTGTAATTCAAAGTTTTTCAAACATGATGAGAATTTATTCAAAACTTTTATGAACATGCATGACGAATCAACTCTCTACTCGCAATTCTCTTACTTTATTTGTAGGTTATGTCTAATGTTATGAAAGCAGATTAGGTAATCTGATGGGTGCCCAGATCCTCTGAACAATCAGTCCTCCATCTTCCAGCCATCTGGCATTTGATGACTTCCCTGCTCATTAACGATTTTGGTAGATACACACATCTACCAAAAGGCAAATGAAGGAAAGGAAACCAAATGGAAACCAACTTTACATTTTGTTCCTCAATGGAGTTCTTAAATCTTTTTAGAAGGTATAACATGACCGCATTTCACCGATTTAAGAATGAACATTTTTGTCATTTTAGCATTTCTAAGATGCAGTTTAGGATGCATTCAAAATGTATTTTAGAATCAGTGGTATCTTCGCACTGTGTCAGAGTTTGTCATTTTTTCCCCCTTTTTAATGGCATCTTTAAAAATGGTGCATCTTACAATTCATGGTTGCAATTAAAACCTGTATTTAAGCTACCCTTCCTATTATTTTACACCAACATCATGAATATTTGTGAGTTGTATGAAGTTTATAAATAAATCAGTTGAAGTTTACGGAATTAAGATGCCAGGATAAAAGACACTAGGGTATTAACAGAGAATGATCATACCGTTCTCTGCTTTTCTAACAGAAACGAATGTTTATATTTAAAAGCCATTATTTCCCTGTGATGCCATGAAAGAGCTGATGATATTAAGATGGCTCTTCGCGTTTTGTGGCCAATAGTGCAAAGAACAACAGATTAAACAAACCAAACCCAATGTGCTAAAACAGTGAAATCCCACAGGAGGGGAAACAAAAATCCCCCAGGGGGACTGGGGTGTCACAGAAGATGCACTCCAGCTGTCACGAAGGTGAGTATGAATGCCCTGGGCAGAAGAGGTAGGGCGTTCCAGGCAGAGAAAATACCAAATGCCAAAAGGGGTCAAACACAAAAAAAGTAGCCAACGCTGTGAATGGGGAAAAGAGGTGTTAAACAAGGAGGTCATGAGACTGGGATGGCTCTAATGCCTTCTTAGCCTGTGTAAGCAAATGCAAACCTAAGCCAGAGTCAACTATAAATATACCGTCACCCGAGAAAATGAAATTTAAGAACAGCCAATCACTAACTACTAATCAGGGGCTGCCTGATGCAAATAAATGTCTGCTCAAATAAACTCTTGCCAATTTTAATGTGCCTCCGTTTATCTTTTAACAGGGATAATGGCAGGAGAAAAACCTAGAGAGACAGAAGTGGCAGCCCCAAAGTAAAATATAGTTTAGGCCATTTTAAGTTATAATGATCACCATTTTCCCTTCCCCGATAATTTCAGCTGGAGATTCTGAAGACTCAAATAATTGTTGTTGTTGGGTGTTTTCTTAATGATATGGCTATTATTGGCGTTATTGCTTAGAGCGATGTCAAGGGGTTCCAGATAGCTGTAAGACTGTGAATGTCTTCTACAGACTTGACACACTGAAGTTAAAATGAAATAGTTCTTAACATTATTTTTGTTAATCAACTCATGATCCTAAAATTACAGACCTCTCTAACAAGCTAAAAGGAACTTGTGAATAAGATTATGAATGAAATCTAAAGAAGACAGATACAATCTGCTCCCAAGTACAAAAGCCAAAGAATTTATCTCATTAGCATCTGAATAGTAAGTGCCGGCACAGCAAGCTGTCATCTGAAACTCTTGGCAGTTCCTTCGTTTGAGCCCTGATGAAGCAGGAGCCATTGTAGGGATGTGTGAGGAGGTAATTAGAACTCTCCTTTCCCCAAGTACTGTCAGCCCAAAGAGAATAATAAGGTGCCATGATTATTTTATCATACGGCAAGCTCTACTGTTAAACTGTGTTATACACTAACTTCTTATACAATGAGGTAACAGTTGCCGAATGCTTATTATGTACCAAGTACTTAGATCCTCCCCCACTAGGAAAAAAGCTCAAAGAGGACACTCAGTTTTGTCTTATTCACTATTGGTGCCTGGCACAGAGCAGATGCTCCATACATGGTCACTGAATACAAGGATAAAAAAACACACAAGTTACAAATCAAAGTATCGTATATGCACTATTTCATTTAACCCCTATGCAGGGGAATAGAGTCTGCCATCCCAACATAGGTCTCTTTGGCATACGAATTATTTTAAGCTGGTCATTTTCTCAGGAACAGCACACAGGGAAAAACCTCTGAAAACCAAGTAGTTCTTAACCCTTCAGAAGAAACATTGACATTTATAAGGAAAAATCTCCATTTGTAAGGGTGTCTTCCTGGAGGCACCAGGAAGAGGAAAAACTCCAACTGACGGAAATGGAGATGGCAATGACCTAAATCTACAATAACAACATTCCCTGTGTTTACCGTGCTTTTCCTGATAACCTCTCATAACCTACTCTCCACTCTCAACAATTTTTCTTTTGTCTTTAGTTGAGGATGGTATTTGAGATGAGAGTTTCAGCCATTTTCGTGAGTTTTCCTAGATCTCTCCCGTGTACACGTTATTAAACTTGTTTGATTTTTCTTCTCTATTAAACTTTTGTTAATCTGTCTCATGTCAATTTAATTCTTAGACCAGCCAGAAGAACCTAAAAGGATAGAGGGAAATTTCTTCCTCCCAGACAGCTACAAATTATGGCCAAAAAATCCTATATTACTTTTTCCATTTTGCTAAAGGGAAAACTAAGGCTTGAGAAGCAAAGAGACTGACTAAATGGCAGAACAAAGCCAGACTCTCACACCCAAGCCTCTGGGCTTAACCTCTAGGCTGCCCCTTCCATACCTTTGTAGATTTCCTGCCTTGTACTATACTTCTTGCAAAACCCAAGAAGTTTGAGATCAGGAGTTTGATTTAGAAAAAACTCAGAAAAGGCTAAGTGGGAGACTCTCAGTAACCTATCAACAGCCACGGAGTTTCCAGCAGAATCACAGGCTTCCTCATGAACCTTCGAAGCAGAAAAGAGATGGGACAATTAAAGGAATCTCAAGGAAAAAGGGCAATTTTGGTGGAGACTTCGGCATTTAAAAGTCCTGTTGTCTCAGGGTTTTAAATTTTCCTGATTACCAATATAAGCAAAGCTTCTTCTTTATGTTTGTACTTTTCCTTCTATCAACCTTTTAAAATTGTTTCCCAAATTATATAAAATGAGTATACTATTTTGATTTTTTAAGTGATACTTCATCTAATCTAAGCCAGACTTTATCATAATGACCCGAAGAATGATACACCGAGGTCATGAATGGCCACCCGGCTGACAGTGATTGTGAGTGTTATCCCAATTTAAGAAAGGTTATATGATGTGACAGAAAAGTAAGTCTCTAAGAACCCATGGAAAAAGAGAGAAAAGCTAGAGGGCGTGCAAGAGGGAAAGCTTCTCAAGAACAGAGGGTCTTAAGCTTCTTTCAAAGAGCCTTAGACAAGATGGAGCGCAAAGTACCAGCTCAATAAATATCAACCAAAAATACACAGAATACGGTTTGCTTCGAAATTCTGTGTATGTAGATGGCTTCCTTTTTTTAAAAAAAGTTATCTAAAATAGTATCTAAAACAAAATTTTCAACAAAAAGAGATGTTTTAAACCATTTTAAAAAAATAAAGTACTGGGACTTCCCTGGTGGTGCAGTGGTTAAGAAGCCACCTGCCAGTGCAGGGGACACGAGTTCGAGCCCTGGTCCGGGAAGATCCCACATGCCGCGGAGCAACTAAGCCTGTGCACCACAACTACTGAGCCTGCGCTCTACAGCCCGCGAGCCACGACTACTGAAGTCTGCGTGCCACAACTACTGAAGGTCGCAAGCTCTAGAGCCCGTGCTCTGCAACAGAAGCCACCGCAATGAGAAGTCTGTGTACCGCAGCGAGGAGTGGCCCCCGCTCGCTGCAACTGGAGAAAGCCTGCACGCCAGCAGCAAAGACCCAACGCAGCCAAAAATTAAATAAATAAATATTAAATTACTTTAAAAAAATAAAGTACCAAATAAACTGGAAAAATGGGTCATTCCTAAACCCCTGGGTATAATATTTCATGAGAGACTGTATATTTAAATTTTTTTAATAAAGAAAATGCAAAGAATGCATGGGAAATACAAGTTACTTCACACATAGATATGACTTAGTGCATAGGGGCCCAACAAATGCAGAAAGGTTTCCATGAAAACAAAAAAATAATTTTACTTTCACAGACTACTTGAGTAGACACTCACCGTAGGTAACAGTAGTTACTATGGTTACCGTGGATTTTCATATTATAGTTAATTTATATACTATTCTATACTACTACATGGCCAATTAATCTCAAGGCTCATTGTATCTGAAATCAGCAATGAACAGAACACATCAGCTAATAGAAAGCTCAAGATCAACCTTGATTTTCTTCAAATACAAAAGAACTACTATGTATGTTTATATATGTTATATACATGTGTTTATATGTGTGTGTATATATACACACACATATACATATATGTATGTATATATACACACATATGTGTATATATATATGTTGCTTTGAACCAAAACAGTCCTACAAGAACTTGAAGTTATCCAAACAAGCAAGAAAATAAAAACGGTCTCCAGATGCAAATGCACACCACCTGAGACAAAGATTCTCTCGTTGACCAAACTCTACGCAGGCTATCCTGAACTCTTTTTCAACTATGGCTAACTCTTTGTCTATCTCGGCATTGTCCAATTTTAGCATGAGTCCTGCTAAGTACCCTCCGTCCGCCCACTGCCACCTGCCCTGCGCAATGTCTGATGGGGTTCCTCTTCCTCCACCATCCCCCTGGGTAATGTCTGGTCACCCTGGCCTGCCTTCTGCAAGAATCCCGTCAGGCTGGCTTGGCCAGAATCCCCCCCTCATCCCCTGATGTTTCCTCTTAAGAATTCTCCATCCACTGACCCTGCTCCTTGGCCGTAAATTCCCATTTGCCCATTGAGTTCAATCTCTCTCCCACTGCAGGACCCCACTGAAGTGGTCCTACACCTACTACCACGATCCCTCCCCCCTTGAATCAAGCCTTCCTTACTGTGCTGTAACAAGTGTTACTGAATGATTATTTTTCTTTAATAGCTGGAATTTTTTTTTCTTTAACACCTATTAGATAAGAGGGAGAAAGTGAAAATAAAACACTTTTATAGTGGGCATGGTTATACACGCAAGGACTTCCTCCTTTTTCTGTACAATTTTTATAGAGAGAGAGGCAAAAAGAGTAGTAGACAATGAATCAAGCACGAGAAAACACAAAAGTTTGTGGTCAGAAATTTTAATGAGGTAATTATGACTGAAAAATTGAAGAATAGCTATAAAAGATCTTGATAAAGCTACATATAACAGAAGCTCAAATAAGTCTGAAAAATTGGGGGTAATATCTATGGCAGAGAGAGTAAGATGCAGTAATTAGGCTTAATGGCAAAACAGACATATTGATTACGGAACAGAAAGAAAAACTGTGTGTAGGCTCATCCCCAGGTTAAATATATTATTTCTTTTGGGGCAGACCAGGGAAAGAAAGGCAGACCAGGGAGAGATGGAGGGAAACATAGGAGTTGATAAACATGTATATTAGGAACCATGAAGCAACATAAAAGAAATCACAGACCTAATCTTTATCTCTGACTACCAAATGGGAAAGTCTCACTGAGACAAAAGAACTGAGTCTAACCCCAAAATGTAATAGAGTGACCTATTACAACCCTCCTACACTTTCTCATTAATTCTCCTTTGTAGAGCAAGGTGAAGTAGCCACAGATAAAATATTGGACTTGGATTCCATTTCTGCCATAATTAATGAACCTGGGCTCCATAAAGTCTGGAAGACACCTTTATCTGCAGCTCTCAACAAATAATAAACGCCTTTCATGTATCTGTAAGCTTCCTAAAAATCAGTTTCTGGGCCTGTTTTCTCATCTATTTATACAACACGTCTTTTACTGTGCTTGGCATTTTTATGAGCTTGGTACAAAGGCACCTGAGATAGAAACCTTGTACCTGCCTTCAGACATCTCAAAGTCTAGCAGGAGACAGATGATCAACATAAGGTTGTGTGAAAGAAATAAGTAAAATAAAAAGGTAAGAACAAACCTAATAAGACTGGCATGTGTGGCCTCAGGGCCAAATCTATCCTAAAATTAAAATTTTTCACCAAAATTAGTCTTAATCTAAAGAGTTAAATAACATCCATCCATTTCTCAACGTATCACTACCACCAACTGTCTTGAATTTAAAATTATATCTCAATAAAATTAATTATAAAATTGATTCATTTAAATTTAAAACTATTTATTTGAAAGAAGTAGAGAAGAGAGTAAATTCTTACACCCTTGAGCCCCACTCAGGGCTCAGATTTAATAGGGACCATCTCAAAAACTCCACCACTGGCAATAAAAATTCACCTGTCCGCTACAATGTATCCATTTCCACTCATGAGGCCTGCCTTTGAGAAGATGTCCTTTAAGGAAGAATCTGTATGGATAAAATACCCCATATAACCACAAAGGAAATCTACACCAGCCTAAACCAACCCAGGAAGTCTTTCTTTACTAAATGTATCTTTTTAAAAGTTCAAAGATACTTAAGGATAAGAATATTAAAGAAAAAAAATCAATGAATTACAGAACAACCACCTCAAGATGATACGCAGGGATGAAAATGAGAGCTTCTCTAATAGATACACCCTCAGAGATTTGCGGATATTATGAGGATAACCAAAGCAAGGAAGGGAGGGAGGAAAAAAGTAATGAGGAAAGAGAGAGGAGACAGACAAGTTAAACAAATTCAATACAACCAATAAACAACAAAATAGTCTTTGCAAATGTCATTATAGATGTAAAAGATTTATTAAGGAAACCTTCTAAAGTAAAAGGCAAAATGACAAAGAAGTAGGAAATACGACCAAAGAAGACATACAGATGGCCAAGAGGCACACGAAAAGCTGCTCAACATCACTAATTATTAGAAAAATGCAAATCAAAACTACAATGAGGTATCACCTCACACTAGAGGTTAGAATGGGCGTCATCAGAAAATCTACAAACAACAAATGCTGGAGAGGGTGTGGAGAAAAGGGAACCCTCTTGCACTGTTGGTGGGAATGTAAGTTGATATAGCCACTATGGAGAACAGTATGGAGATTCCTTAAAAAACTAAAAATAGAATTACCATATGATCCAGCAATCCCACTACTGGGCATATACCCAGAGAAAACCATAATTCAAAAAGACACATGCACCCCAATGTTCACTGCAGCACTATTTACAATAGCCAGGTCACGGAAGCAACATAAATGCCCATCAACAGATGAATGGATAAAGAAGATGTGGTACATATATACAATGGAATATTACTCAGCCATAGAAAGGAATGAAATTGGGTCATTTGTAGAGATGTGGATGGATCTAGAGACTGTCACACAGAGTGAACTAAGTCAGAAACAGAAAAACAAATATCATATATTAACGCATATATGTGGAATCTAGAAAAATGGTACAGATGAACCGGTTTGCAAGGCAGAAACAGAAACATAGAGGTAGAGAACAAACGTATGGACACCAAGGGGGGAAGAAGGGGTGGGATGAATTGGGAAATCGGATTGACATATATACACTGATATGTATAAAATAGATAATAAAAAAAAAGAAGTAGGAATACGAGAGAAAAGAGGCATAAGGAAATATATTAACAATTAATGTAATAAAATTAAGAGAAAATACAACTCAAGATTTCTCCTCTTTGGAGAAGGTATTATTTTAAAAAATAAACTCCTTAAGCAGAAATGAAGATGTAGTTTGTTTGTTTTT
The DNA here is from genome assembly GCF_059928025.1 of Delphinapterus leucas. Lineage (NCBI taxonomy): Eukaryota > Metazoa > Chordata > Mammalia > Artiodactyla > Monodontidae > Delphinapterus > Delphinapterus leucas. Next base: position 10,685,869 of record NC_143137.1, on the reverse strand, counting down.
TTCCTGAGAATCTGGTAATACGTTTCTAATATCTTTTTTGAAAGCAAATATATACTCAATTATCTAAGTTATTTTGTTCACAGTCAGCCAACTGTGAGGCTTGATTTGCTTTTACATTCCACTCACCTCTTTGTCCAAAATTCATTAAGCAGTTGGCATTTGATATTGAACACCTATAGTGCTCATTATTATTTTTGGTAAAGATATTAGAACCAAGAGAATTTAATTTTGTTCTTTGAAGACAGATTTACAATGTGAATCCATAAAATATCTGTAAACTCAAGAATCTAGGGCCAGTTTCTTTCACTAGTTCTTATAAAAAGATCGTTTTCTTTTGTTTGTTAAGTAAACATTTTGTTGGCTGTGCGTTTTGTGGGACCAGACTTGCAAAAATCTGGAATAAATTTTTAAAAGCATGATATTTAAACATATCCTGTAAATATATACTCAAGATCTTCCAAGAACAATGTAAGGTTTGAAATGTAGTCAATTTCTTAGCATGATTATACCGAATTCTATGACAAGTTCCAATCTCTATAATAATAGTGTGTGTGTTTTCCTTTCCTTTGGACATGAATAATCAACAATAGATCTAAGAGTTGCAAAGGCTCTTGGAAGTAACCTAAAACTGTTTCCAATTCATCAAAATCCTAAGGACTTTTTCCAATTTCATTTTTTGGGTAGGTAGTTAATGCACTAGGAATTAATATTAAGAGATACAATAGGATATACAGTGAAACAGTCATTCTTTCCAGTCCCCTACCAACCAGTTCCCCTCTCTGGGGTGAATAATTTTACTCATTTCTTAGAACTCCTTTTGAATATTAAAAATGTATATTTTTACTATCTTTTCACTGGGAGTAGTCATATAACAAAAAAATGCCAAGCACTGAAACATTTAAATGACTTTATCTCAAGGGCATGCATGTACAACCATTCAGTTTACAAGCAACGTTTGGTATTCAAGTGGATTTGTCACCTCTTGCAATAATTGTGGCATGCCCCAGAATCACTAGCACAATGCAAAATTTCTAGAAGATGATCACACTTTGGCTTGAAGAAAATATAAAGATCTCACTAAATATGGTAGTTGTTTTAATTAGTAGAGGGGGAATAAAATACACTAAGAACAACTACCTAGCTCTAACTTCCATTCACAGTGTCTACATGGTTGTGGCCTCCAGAGGTTACCGAGTCACTGATTTCTAAGGAACATTGTGGATGGTGTTCCTTAAAAAATGCTATATACAGTATACAAAATGGACAAACAAATTAAGGAAGTGAGGTAAGGTACTCTTTACAAATACATACACTTATTACTCTCTTCCTCTTCATGAATAATTCAGATGAGCCAGATCCTGGCAAGTGTGCACATGTGAGTATCTTTTCGGGGGCAAAGGGTGTTGCGGCATCAGAGCCAAAGGTGAAGAGGGCCACCCACCATGGGATGTCAGAGCTCAAGTGAGGAGGGGGGATAATGGAGCAGTTGTGAGGATTAAATAACATGCAATACTCAGCACGTGTCTCTCAGAGTATGAAGATCCATGGCTGGAGGGAGTCTTACCTGTTTTATTTGTTGCTGTAGCCTCAGGGCCTAGAAGGTGACTGCCATATAATAAATGTTCAATCCTATTTGCAAATGAATAAATATAAAGCCTCTACTGAATATTGTAGAATTGCACTGAGAGATGTTGAAAGGAGTTAGCGAAGACCAAGGAGGCACAGTGAGTGAAAAAGAAGCCAGAAGACAGGGCTCCTGAAAGCCAAAGGGGAGGGAAATTTGAATGCGTATCAGTCAGACAAGCTCAGGAAACTGGGTTTTTCAGGATCACTTTGAAGTAACAACCCTGATACATAAAAAGTTAAAGAATAACATCAGTCAATCAAAACTCTGGCAAATCTGAGAAGACATAAAATAGACACGATCATATTGACAATAAAACAGGACGGAGAGAACGACTCCAAACCACAAGCACAGTAGAAAGTGACCAGCATCCATGCCACTTACTGCTGGAGACAGTTCTCCAGGAGGGTCTTGCATTTCTGTCCATCTTGTGAGCGAAGCACTGACTGCCTTTGTTCTGGATGATCTTTTCAAGAATCCTTGTACAGTCAAGAGACTTGAAAGAATGTCTGTCTCCCTCTGAAGCTAAGACCTTGCAGGGGGCTCTTCCGTATACTGCTGTCGCTTCTACATCTGAACATAAAGTAGGAATTTTGTGCAAAATGCTTGTACTTCCCCGTCCCACAAGTGCCGGAGGTGATTCATCCAGATGAGAAAAAGCAGCAGGTAAAGAAGTGCTAATCAAACATGTAAATTGCTCTCTGTCTATTCTCCCTGCCGTGGTCCAGCTGAAACAACAGAGTCCCAGGAGAAGGCTAATCACAGCCTTCCGTAAAGGACTCAAAGGCAGCCAGGGCAGGAAGAGAAGCAAGATCTCAACAACCAACAGCCACATGTGGCCAGTGGAAAAGGCAAACCGGAGCTGGAGGCGAGAGTGGTCACCGCAGCCTGAATCCAGGTGTTGCTCCCGATGCTTCCAGCCACTGAGACTCTAACTGAGCTCTCCACGGACTGAGACCAACACCTTCTTTTCTATTCCACAGGCCCCTGTGCCCCAGACCAACTCACACCCATATGCAAGGCTGCCAAGCACACCCTGGGGAACCTCAACTCCTCAGGCTATTTGCCACAGGGGAGCCGGGGGGCAGTGGTTAGGATTTACTCTGACATCCAAAGTTTTCACTATAGAAGAGATCCCGTTAGTGACCAAGTCAGAAGCCTCACTCTCCCAGTCCTGGCTGTGGTGTTATCATACCTCTGCCTGCAAAGGCGGCCTGTAAACCCTCACAATATCTGAGAGCCTTCACCAGTTAAATTTCTTGGCATTACGTAGGCAGATTCATGCTCAGTCCCTCTGACAGTCAAGGAAATCTTTGGTCCCCTACCACCAAAAGGGGGCCCAATACCTTATTGGACTCTTTGCATTCTGAAAACAGTAGGTGCCACACTTGAGCATTCTATGTGGTACTTAATATCAGCTAATCTACAAACCAGTATCCTTTGAGCCCAAACAAAAAGGCTCTGTTGAAAATCATCCAGCAAGCTGTGGCATGCTCTCAACCCTAATAACCTCTGTGACTGATGATTTTATCAATTAGAGCATCAAGCAAAGGGCGGCAGCCTCCAACCAGAGACCTACCCTGGGGTTTTAGACTCATCACCTCTGTGCCATGGTCACCCACTGCCTCCCTTCTAAAATGCAGCTTTCAGCTTGCCACTGGGGTCTTGCTGAAACTAAGTGCCTGACCTTGTGACTCTCTGGCCTGATATTTCCACCAAGGGATGGATCAACTCGGATCCAATGACTATCAAGGTAGGAAGGGCCCAGTACCCTCCTATAAGAATAGAAATTGAACATTCAAGGACCAGCTAGAAACTGTACATCTCAGCTCTTCATGAAAAGTGGCAGCTATTCCTCCAGGGTAAACTTTATCCCCCATTCTGCCACCTGAAGCAAAGGCACTGCTCACGCAGCTCTCCGCTAAGCTAAATCCCCATATCCACCGAACTGCTGCAGCTGTTCAGTCTCAGCACCAACTATGCAGAAGCTGAAATGGACATGTGTCTCTGTTCAGTAGGCAAAACTCAAGCCACCCTCTGGCCGATATGGCCTTGATGAACCTTACTATATTTTTATTGACCCTGGGACTATTACTAGTGAGTGGTCTAGCTCAGGTTGGCCTCATCCTGCTGCCTTGGAGTATGACTGGTAATGCCCTTGGTTAAATTTTGTATGAGGTAAATTGAACAGATCTGGTCAGAGTGTCTGTCGTTCTGATTAACCCGAGTGGCCAACGGAGTGAGGTATTCTTGTGCAAATTCATCAAGAACAGATATTGCCAAAAGGCCTCTCATAATTCTATATGTCCTGTGAGGGATGTATCGACTATTTTTGCTCCACACTGTCTTCTCAAGACAGTTTGGAAGACAGAGACAGTGTTTCCTCTAGAGCATAGTACAGGCTTCCTTACTGTCCGGCAAAATAAAGATAATATCTCCTTCCATAGCATTTACTTCCCATTATAAAAAAATTGGATATTCATAAGCTCTGGGTTCCTCCCTGTATTAAAACCCACAGCATAAAAGCTGTCATCTGACCCTCTTCCCATCATCCACTAGGCAACGAGGTCCAGGAAACTGGCACTCTGGCTACTGCTGTGAGTAATAAATTGTCCTTCATCTCTGACCCAAAGTCTCAGGTTTTTACCAGTATACACCAAACTGTGGCTGCTGACTTGTTAGCTTGCAAGTGCGGTAAAGTCTAAGGTTGCTCACAGTTTTTGATATTTACGACATCAAAAGAAGTTAATTACTGGGACTTCCCTGGTGGCACGCAGTGGATAAGACTCGGAGCTCCCAATGCAAGGGCCCCGGGTTCGATCCCTGGTCAGAGAACTAGATCCCACATGTGTGCCGCAACTAAGGAGCCTGCCTGCTGCAACTAAGGAGCCAGTGAGCCACAACTAAGGCCCAGGGCAACCAAATAAATAAATAAAGCAATAAATATTTTAAAAAAAGAAAAAGTAAATTACCATGGCTGTAGGCACAAGAATCAGTTGCATATAACCATTTATAAAACCTCTAAAAAGTTAAGAAAGTGTTAATAAACTTAAGAATGTATCCTACCCTCCTCTGCTCAGCCCTTCCCCCACAAGCATCATCAATACTTGTAGCTGCTCAATTTTATTACCTATATCATGCCATTTGAACTTTACAAATTTCCAATATTTTTCTTTTAGCTATGAAATGAATGAGAGTAAAATCATACAGGGCTGAAGAACACTAGAAAATAGACTACGAAAGACTAATTTCAAAAAATTCTAGGAAGGGGCTTCCCTGGTGGCACAGTGGTCGAGAGTCCGCCTGCCGATGCAGGGGACGCAGGTTCGTTTCCCGGTCCGGGAAGATCCCACATGCCGCGGAGCGGCTGGGTTCGTGAGCCATGGCCGCTGAGCCTGCGCATCCGGAGCCTGTGCTCCGCAACGGGAGAGGCCACAACAGTGAGAGGCCCGCGTACCGCAAAAAAAAAAATTCTAGGAATTAATAAAAGCACTGATTGGCATCTAAAATATTGTCTCTTGGGAATTTGTAGTTAAACAACTACAATCTGAATGTTTCTAAGAACTTACAACTCTAGTTTATGCTATAAATAACATATCAGCATATAATATAAATATTATAGAAGTCACATTTCTGAAATGTTTAAGAATACCATGGTTTATAGAAACAGTAAATATGTCAGAAGAATACACATTCAGGCTTATGGGTAGAAAACATACGTCTATGCCAACAAGACTCCTGAAAATGATAGCTGATTTTTTTCCTTCCATAAGACAATATTAACTATCCCGTAAAGCACAAGACACTTCTGTTCACATCATAAACTACCAAGTCAAAATACGTGCATATGAGTGTAGCCATGGACTATGTCTCAGTAAATGCCAGTTATCTTCATCATAAATTTCTAACAGTTCATTATAAACAAAACCCAGGAACAAGAAACAAAATTATATTACTTTAAAGACAGGTCATAGTTCATGATCGACAACTTCTGTACACAGCTGACGTAGGTGGCTATTGGATAGTAATAATTTTTTTTTTTAGATTTTTTTCTTCCAGTTTTACTGAGATATAATTGACACAGTACTGTATACATTTAAGGTGTACATCATAATGATCTGACATATATACGTCATGAAATGCTTACCACAAGTTTACTAAACATTCCTCATCTCATATAGACACAAAATTAAAGAAATAGAAAAAAAATGTTCTTCCTTGTGATGAGAACTCTTAGGATTTACTCTCAACAACTTTCATATATAACATACAGCTGTTAATTATATTTATCATGTTGTACATTACATCCCTAGTACTTATTTATCTTATAACTGGAAATTTGTTGCTTTTGACTACCTTCATTTTTTTAGAGCAGTTTTAGGTTTACAGAAAAAATGTAGAAAGTACCAAGAGTTTCCATATATGCCCTCTTCTTGACCCCTTTACAATTCCCCCTATTACTGATGTCTTGCATTAGTATAGTTCATTTGTTTTAACTGATGAACCAATATTGATTCATTATTAATAATGAAAGTCTATAATTTATGTTAGGCTTCACCCTTTGTTTTATAGTTCTATGGGTTTTGATAAATGTATAATGTCTTGTACCACCTTTACCTTGTCATACAGAATAGTTTCATTGTCCTGAAAGTGTCCACCTATTCATCCCGCTCCCCATTACCCTGAATTCTTGGCAACCACTGATCTTTTTATTGTCTCCATAGTTTCGCCTTTTCCATTATGCCATGTAGTTGGAATCAGACAGGATGTGGCCTTTTCAGATTGGCTTCTTTCACTTAGCAGTATGCACTCAAATTTCCTCCATGTTTTTTGTAGCTTGCAAGTTTATTTCTTTTCATTGCTGAATAATATTCCATTGTTTGCATGTACCACACTTTATCCATTCACCTATTGAAGGGCAACTTGGTTGCTTCCTAGTTTTGACAATTTTGCTTTCTTTTTTTTTTTTTTTTTTTTTTTTTGCGGTACGCGGGCCTCTCACTATTGTGGCCTCTCCCGTTGCGGAGCACAGGCTCCGGACGCGCAGGCTCAGCGGCCGTGGCTCACGGGCCCAGCAGCTCCGCGGCATGTGGGATCCTCCCAGACCAGGGCACGAACCCGCGTCCCCTGCATCAGCAGGTGGACTCTCAACCACTGCGCCACCAGGGAAGCCCTAATTATTAACTTTATACTCTGAGTCAAACATACATGTTCGAAATTTTAAGATCAGGACAAAAAGAATACACACAGGGTATACAGCTTCTCAAAGAGTAAAGAGGAAGGCAGTGAAGTAAGAATTACAATAAAATACCTAAAGGAGAAAGAATAGGAGGTTTTTAAAAAAGAAAGTCACCCTTGATACCAAAAGTATGATACATAACAGGAAAAATTGGTAAATTGGACCTTGTCAAAATTAAGAGCTTTTGCTCTGCAAACGACCCTGGGCTAAGAGAAGAAGACAAGCTACAATGAGGAGAAATATCTGAAACCCATATACCTCACAAAGGACTTGTATCTAAAATACAGAAAGAACTCTCAAAATTGAACAATACAAAAATCATCCAATTAGAAAATGGGCAAAAAACATGAACGGACATTTCATCAGAGGCTACACGGCCAGCAAATAAGCACATGCATTCACCATCAGCTACTGGGGATGCAAATTAAAATCACCGTGAGTTATCATCACACACTTACCAGAAGATCTAGAATTTAAAAAGTGACAATACCAAACGTCTGGGAGGGTGCAGAGAAAACAGATCACTCCCACATTGCTGGTGAGTCCAGACACCCAGAAAGAGCGTGGCAGTTTCTTTAAAAAAACTAAACATGCAACTACCATATAATCCAGCAACTGCACTCCTGGGCACTTATCTTAGAGAAATGAAGCCTTATGTTCACACAAAAGCCAGTACACGGAAGTTTACAGCAGCTTTAACTGCAAACAAAAACTGGAAAGAACCCAAATGTCCTTCACGGGAGAAATGGCTAAACAAAAAATGGGACATTTCTACCACGCAACAGTATTCTGCAGTGAAAAGGAATGAACTATCAGTACCTTCAGCAACCTGAATGGACCTCAGAGGAATTATGCTGAGTGAAAAAAGACAATCTCAAAAGGTTTCACACTGGATGGTTCAGTTTATATAAAATTATTGAAATAAAATTATAGAGATAGAGAACAAACGAGTAGATGCCAGGAATTAGGGGTGGAGTGGGAGGGAGAGGAGTAGGTGAGGCTATGAAGGGGTGGTGTGAGGGGGCCTGTGGTGATGGAACAGGCTGCAGCTTGAATCTGGTGGTGGTTAAACAAGCGTACACATGGGATAAACTGTACAAACACACACGCTCGCACACATGCGCACGCGCACACACACACACACACACACACACACGAGTGCATGTAAAACTAGTGAAATATGAATAAGCTCCATGAAGAGTACTGTCAATTTCCTAGTTTTGCTATTGCTTTAACATGTACTATATTAATGCAGATGCTACCATTAGGGCGAAATGGGTGAGGGGTACATGGGACCTCCCTGAATACTTCCTTGCAACTTCCTGTAAATCTCTACTTATGCCAAAATTAAAAATTATAAAATCACACATCTACACAAAAACTTTCATACTTAAAAAAAAAAAAAAAAACTACAGGGGCTTCCCTAGTGGCGCAGTGGTTGAGAATCTGCCTGCTAATGCAGGGGACACGGGTTCGAGCCCTGCTCTGGGAGGATCCCACATGCTGCGGAGCAACTAGGCCCGTGAGTCACAACTACTGAGCCTGCGCGTCTGGAGCCTGTGCTCCGCAACAAGAGAGGCCGCGATAGTGAGAGGCCCGTGCACCGCGATGAAGAGTGGCCTCCGCTTGCCACAACTAGAGAAAGCCCTCGCACAGAAACGAAGACCCAACACAGCAAAAATAAATTAATTAATTAATAAACTCCTACCCCCAACATCTTCTAAAAAAAACTACAAATTTAATCAGTAATCACAGTCAAGAAACAAAATGAAATTTCTAGTTCAAAGACAGATTGTCAGATTGGATATAAAATTAAAACCCAGCTAAACTATATGCTGCTTACAAGAGAGATATTAAAATATTAAGGATTTCAGACCACAGAGTCTGAAAGTATAAAATTAGAAAAATATATTAACAAGGAAAATATTAACCAAAAGATGGCTAATGCTATCAGACCTTACAACTAGTTTGTTAACATTACTCATTTCAGGATATCCTTTGTCAACTTGGCACCATCCCTGAAAAAAAAACAGTATTAGAGAAATACATGCCAATACCGGTGACATTTCTGTAACCCTTACAATGTCTACCAGGGTTTGGGACCAACAGTAAGTACTCAAATACTATTAAATGATCAACCGAATGGCAAGTAATTCTGGAACTTCCAAATAATCTGAACGTCCAGGCAATGGCTGTGGTGGGTCTGCTTGCTAAAATACTCATCACCAGGCCTCCACCAGAGCTCAAAGTGCACAAGGTATAAGTTTGACACTAGCATGTCCTTTATCCTCAAAAAAGTACAAATAGAGAGAAAATACTCTCTTCTCATTTAAACAAAAGAGAATATATTTGACACTCAATAAAAAAAAAGAAAACTTCACATAGAAATCAAAATTCTTACCTAAAACCTGATACTGCCTTTCTAAGAGTTAATTTTTTCTAGTTAGCTAGGTCTATCCAAGCAGTTACATGTTATAACACTGCTATTCTATTCCAGTTTAACTTTGACTCAATATTCCTAGTAATCATTAAATCAGATATTTTATTTTATTCATTTATTATTCATTTCCATGAAGTATTAAAATGCTACCCCCTAAAATTCTTATTTTAACATTTTTCATATTAAAATGATGAGACAGTATTCAAGATACCACTTTAAAGCAAATTTTACAGATTATATTCACTTTGCAAGTATACATTATCTTGATTCAAGTACTCACCAATTTTCTTATAGCAATAAAATTCACTTACAAATAAATACAAAACAAAATTTTAGATTCTTGTCGAGAATGGAATTATAGTCTTTAAAAGGCAGTTGTAAAAAGGATGGCTAAATATTATTTTAAGAAGTATAGTGTCCAAGAAATTCTATGTAACCAACATGACATGTATATAAATACTGGTTTCAGAAAAGCTCAGAAATTGAAGCCTGCTTGGTGGTAAATGGAATTCCCTGAGTTGGCTACATCTTCCCTCAGAAAATAAAATTCCTAAATTGATTAAATGTTCTGTAATTTGAGAAAATGTAATTATGTGGTAACTACTGTGAAACTGATCAACTGGTTAAACTCTGGTAAAGCACGGAAAGTCATTCTATTACCAGTTCCATGTAGGTACGAAGTCTCTTCTCCAATCCTACCTGTCCACTGAAAATTCATAGCATCATTTAATAATCACCACAGAATGAGAAGCTAAATTTGAGTGTTCTGGTATCATGGATTTAAAAAGGGGGAGGATAGACTAAATTAATCTAAAATTTTATACCATCTCTACTCCACACCTGAAAAGAAGAAACCTTGCCTTTGTTTCCTTCCTAGCTTCCCAGTACAGGGCTCTGCATTCAGCATACAATCAATAAATGCTTCTTAACTAAAATAGCTAAGAACCAGGCCCTATGTCCCATGGCTCCACTGCTTTCATAAAAGATTTCCACTAGCTCCCACGTCATGGCCCCATGGTTCACTGAAACTCAATTACAACCAAATATTTTTACCAAAAAAAAAAAAAGTCTCATTTTAACAAGTAGATCTCTCCTACTCTCAGTAAAACAGAGCATTTTATGCACCCTGTAGTTTTAATCTTCTGGTACTTCTGAATATGTCATATTTCCTCAGAATACCTATAAATTCTGTGAGTTTTTAAAAACTAATAAATCAGTTTAGAAGAGGTTTCCAGTTTAAGGTAAATATATAGAGATTGTAAGCTTTTCTTTGCCTCATCTCAAAAACAAGAGACATTTCACAAGGTATTTTAATCACGATGCAGAGAATCATATTCATGCTTCAATTCTACTTTGTTCAGCCAGTTCTTGGTGTTTAGCTCAACGGATTGCACACCCAGGAAGAAGCATCCAAGTCTCTGTCACGTGACCCTCTCAAGCACAGCTAGGAAGAGGCTAGCAGTCAACTCAGAATCAGAAGAAAAGTGCTGGTTACTGTCACAGCAGGCTGGGTGTGGGCGAGCCTTATCACACAGAAAAAACTCAACTTCAATTTGAGTTTTGCATTTTTACATATTGCAGATAAACAGAAGGGACCTACAGGAATAAATCGGACCCAAAGGAGTCTACCTAATTCTACCTGGGAAATTTTTAAAAGCTCATTCTGCTGCAATAGGTAGAAGGCAGGTGTGGATAATCGTTATTAATAACTGGCATTAGCTGAGCCCTTACTGTTCTAAGTGTTTTGTTTAAAACACACATGATGCTATGGGTTAGTGCTCTTTCCATTCCCTGTTTTTAAGATGAAAAACTCAGAAAGTTAGTTCCATTGGCCAAAATCACAGAACTCGCGGTGTCCCCAGAGTTCCCCACTCCCCAGCAAAGCACTATATAAATTCTGTACATTTCTGGACTGAATACTTGGGATACTGACTGAAAGATCTTTTTTCCAGTTTTTATAACAGCAAAGCTACAGAGCTCGGGGACATTTTAAATATATTTGAATTATACATGAAGATTAAATTATTTGGAGGCTGACGGAAGTAACCAACATCAAACCAAATAAAACAAAAAAAATTAAAAAGTCACTCATGTGCTTCTCAGGGACAGAGAGACAGCCAAATCCTAATTAAGTGGGACACAGGTCCACACAAGGTCTACATTCTCCCACCCTCTTTTAGACTACTCCACTTCTCTGCCCTCAAACCTCCTTCCCCGTTCTCAGCCTCGCCTTGTAACTTTACACCCTACTTCAGTGGTTAACGCTGAGTCAGGCAGAAAACTTCCACAAATTCACACGAACACATCCACTCACTTCTAGCATCTCTAGACATATGCACCACTCTTCTTCGTACATAAATCACTGTTTATGCTCCTAAGACCTAACCCCCTCCTCCTGTGCCCTAGATCCCATCCCCTCTTGTACTAGATTCCATCACTCAACCCCATCATTTCTGTTTCTTCCCTCTTCTCTCCTACATAATTATTTCCCTTTCTGCTGGAACATTCGTTATCAGCATACATAATGCTATTAACTCTCCATGCTTTAAAACACACACACACACACACACACACACACACACCAATTCTTCCTCAGCCTACCTCCCCGTTTCTCTATGTTAGAGAAATGTCAGAGAAATGTCAAAAAAAGAAGAAAAAAAAAAACACCTTGAGAACTCTATTCTCCTTTTTTTCTCAATCCCTAACATCCCACGCTTTAAACCCACCACAATCCCACCCAATGAAAATGCTCACATCACAGTCAGCAATGACTCTGCTTTGCTAAATCTATGGTCCATTTTCAGTCCTTAGCCCCATAACCTGTGAGCAGGAATTCATTCAGTTGATCACTCCTTCCTCCCAGGAAGCACTTCATCCAAAACATGACCTTCCCAGAGTTTTCCTCCTGCCTCACTGCGAGCCCTTCACATTCTCTTTTGCTGGTTCGTCCTCTTCTACCCAGTCTCCTGAAGTCAGAGTAGCCCCGGGCTCAGCCCTTGGTCTGCTTGCCCCCTCTATCTGCATACACTCCTTTGATGACCTCATCCAGTCTCATACTTTTATTACCGGCTGCCGATTTCGAATGTGTGTCTCCAGCCCTAAACTCTCGTAACTCCAAAGCTGCATATCCATAGGTATATATAATGAACATCTCAAAGTTAACAGGTACTGAAGTCCTGATCTTCTCACCAAAAGTGCTGCTTAATGGCAACTCCAGCTTTCCAGTTGCTCAGGCATAAAACCTGAGTCACCTCTGACCTCTCTTCCTTTCCCACCCCCAATCAATCCATCAGCAAATCTATTTAACATTGCTCTCAAAAAACACCCAGGATCCTACCACATCTCCCCACCTACACTGTTTCTACCCACTGTAACCTTTCACCCTAGACTATTGCGACATCCTCCTCAGTTGTTCCTCTGCCTTTACCTCCTAAACCCATTAGGGACAAAGCAGATCTGGTTTATGATTAAATCAGATCGTGTCAATCTTCTGCTCAAATCCCATTTCACTCAGAGAAAAGCCAAAATCAACCCAGCCCCCGTACCCATCACTTCAACGATCACACCTCCTTCCCCATTCTGCTCCAGCCGCCCCTTGCTCTGCTGTTCCTTGAAAAGGGCAGGCGTAACTCCCACCACCGGCATTCATCACTGGCTACTGCTCTGCCTATACATGAACATCTTCATGACTTACCCCCTCACCTCCTTCAAGTTGCTCATTGGCCTAACATAACCACCTCTGTACAAGGGGATTTAATCTGCCCTCGCCCTCAGCTTCCGGGAGATAACCTCTAAACCCTTGGATTATAGAGCCTGAGAAGAGGGTCTCTGTTTGCCTGGGGACCTTGCTGATTTAGGGTAGGGGCTTTGGGTCAGCTTGACCTCCGGAGGGGCAAGAGGCTGACATCAGCCACATGGTCAGTCAACCACGCCTACGTGAAGAGGCCCAACTCTGGACACCAAGATGTGGGTGAGCTTCCCTGGTTGGCAATACTCAATGCTACTGCCACACGAGGCTGCCAAGAACATCACACAAAGATGCTGAGTGCTGTCTACAAGTCCACAAGGAGAGAACAACTGGGCCCTCTGCATTTGGAACTTTCCTGGCGCTGCCCTATGCGCCACTTCACTGGCTGCTTTCTTTTCATCCGTATCCTTTCCCGTACCCAGGAGCATTACAACTTCCATGAGTTCTATCTGTCCTTCTAGCAGATTACTGAAGCAGCGGGCAGTCTTGAGGACCCCTGAACTCACAACTGGTGTGAGACACGAGGGCAGCCTTGCGGACTGCACTCCCTCCTGACTCTGCTCCACCCCCGCCTCCCCTGCCACTCACACTGCCAGCCCTTCTAACCCCTCTCTGTTTCCCATCACATTTACCACCTTCAAATGTATTACTATATATCTGTATTGTAACTGTTTCTTTTCCTCCAGCTAAACAAAGATTCCACAAGTACCAACTGTAGGGCCAAGGTCTGGTATAGAGTAGGCATTCAGTACTCAACTGTTGAGTGAACCTAGCAACTCCGGTCAGGCAATTTGTTTAAACCAAGGCCAAGGACACAATTTTAGGCTGGCTGCTTATAAACAGCTTGGTTATTAATCTTAAAACACACACGCACGCGCGCGCACACACACACACACACACACACGGTGGCCAGAAAGAAAAACTTTCATTATATGTTTGTTCCCACCATTAGTTCCTTAACGGGAACAAACTGATTGCCCCCTTTAATGTAAGCTCAACATTGTCGGTCAGGGTTCTCTCTCCACTAGTTGAAAGAAGTTTCACTATAAAGTTATACAGCACCTGTCCTCCCAACATGAAAAATATGTATTAATGATCACTGTATCCAAGATACTAGCCATTTAATTGGCATGCCATTTTATGTGTCTTGATGCCAACTGCTACATACTTGAATTAGAGCAGCTGCATACTGCATTATGACAGTAGTACTATGGTTATTCTACTTCAGATGCCCAATTTGACCATACACTTCTGAAAGCAGGGACTATGTCTTAACCTAAATTATCTGGTACACAGCATAGCACCTGGCCCATTGTCAGTGTTCAAAACTAGTTGTTGAATCTCGTATCTACCTGTGACTGAAGTGGATGGTGAAGGTTGATACTGGCAGAGACTCTATATACTATAGTCCATGTTATAATGTCTCATCTTCATCTTACTATCTCTTCAAAATAGCCCTTATTCCTCTGTTGTTGAAATAAAGTAAACAGGGAGGCTTACAGGTAGAAAAAGACAGGACAAAAGGACAGTCAGATAAAAATTTTCTGTAAAGATCAAACAGACCTTCAAATAATAGCTCCATCTTTCAAAAACATTCAAGCTAGGACTCAAAGTCTGAATATCTTACAACTGTTTTTGAGTGTACTTCGTTGTTCTGTTTACGGTTGCAACTGTACGCCAGCGTGACTCATAACCTTGATGAGGGCACCAATTCTGCTTTGGGGCAGACAGCCATACTGCCATCCCATCCTTCTTCAAATACTCCAGTACCTAACTCTATTAGAGCAATTTTCATGTTGATTTGTTATTTTACTTCTCTCTCCTGGATCAGGAAGACCTAGATGCCTGCTCATTATTGTAACCCTCCAGATTAGCACAGTACCTGGCACAAATTAAGAGCTGTTTTTTTTTTTTAAGTGCTTGTTCAAACTGAACACTACATGGAGCATGGAAAGCAGCAGAAACAGGTACAGAGAATTTTATCAACATTCCAGTATCCCTAGAAAAAAAATCATTATCATTTTGTTTTAAGTCTACACTAAGATTCCTACACTAAGATTTCTTTTAAGGCTCCACTAAGACTTTTACCAAGTACCTTCAGAAAATTAAATAATTTTTAATATTTTGGTAAATATATTAGCTAGTGTAAAATACTAAAAAGTCTCTGAGGGGTCTAATCTTCAATGAATGCTGTCATAGGTAAGGTCTCCAGAGTCAACATACTCTAAAAGAAACAGCCAGGTGACTCAGGTGCTGACTACACGGTGCATTCAAAATGTGAAAACAGATCAGGCTAAATACTATTCTGGTTACTATACATCAGTAAAAAGTTTTTTTAATAGTAAGTGGATACAAATTCAAAATTAATTAAAGAACACTTAAAAGAAATGTAAGAGGTCTTAAAAAGATAGGCAAACTTTCCCTAGTTCTGAGCAAACATCACTAGGTTGAGCAGGCCATAATGGGTACCTAGAGTAACTGATACACTTTAAAACAGGAGCAGTTTGTTCTTGCTGATAAATTAGATGGCTACTTTGAATTACATTTCATGCTGTTTTCAGAAACAGCTCATTTCCTGCTGCCAGTACTAAAGCTACCTGCAACTATGTAGCCTTAACTTCATCACTTTTTATCTTCCAAGAATGGTATCAAATTACTTGCTCACAGTTAGCTTTGGACACATCCACAAATATCCTCCCTCTTTAAAATATGCCTGGCTGGAATAGTTGGCTCTCCATATCTGTGGGATTTGCATTTGTGGATTCCACCAACCGCAGACTGAAAATATTTGGAAAAAAAATTCCAGAAAGTTCCAAAAAACACACTTGAATTTACCACGCACCAACGACTCTTTATATTGAATTTCAACTATTTACAGAAAATTCACATTGTATTAAGTATTATAAGTAATGTAGAGATGATTTGAAGTATATAGGTGGATGCGTATAGGTTATATGCGAACACTACATCATTGTATATAAGGGACCTGAGCATCCACTGATTTGGGTATCCATGAGAACTCAGTCCTGTAACCATTCTCTCACAGATAGAGGAATAAATGTGTTACTTTCACAACATTTATTATAAAAATACTAAACAATACCGAGTGTTAAAAAAAAGTTATTCTCAAAAAAGTTATTCTCCCTGAATTGCAAGTTTTCTTAAATGTATTTTTCGTTTTCCACATTTTTACAGGTCATCATATGTGTCTAAGTAAAGGAGGGAAAAACATGTAGCAATACCAATCTTTTTGATTGTGTGCTTGGGAGGAAAAATTTTTCCTCTACCCTTATAGCTTCTTTTGGCTGGTTTAGTAATTAAGTTGATGTAAGACAGATTAACTGGAGAAAAACAAATTTAATTACATATGTATGGGATCCCATAAGAGTATGAGATCCAAGGGCAAGTAGGGAAGCTGAGGCTTTAATATGCCATCCTGAGCTAAGGAATGGGATAGGGGCCCGGGGCTTCAAAGGGCAGGAGGGCAATTCATAGGACAGTAAGAACAGATGTTTGGTAATTAGATGTTTGCCCTGCTATACAGATAGTTCATTCAGATACAGTTATTTCTGGTAACAGCTCTCTCTGAGCCAGAATCCCCAACTAAATTCTTTTAGGTAGTTAAGGGAGAGGTAAAGTTTTTTTCTCGAGTCTTCTGGGTCTTGACTGCCTTCAGCTCAAAATAATCTACATGCCCAAGTGTCATATTTTGGGGTCATGTACTCTGCTCCCCTTCAATTGCAAAATTCAATTTACATTTTTACCTCCAACCTGTACCAATCAGCGTTATGCAAGTTTTAACATAACTTAATGCAACATAAAATCTCAATTATCTCTAATAAAATTTTAGGGAAAAAACTTAAAAAGTTCATTTTTCAATAATAAAATGAAATGATTTCAAATTTTTTAAAAGAATAAGATTATTCCATTTTAACTTAATATAAAGCAAATATTTCCAAAGTAATCCCCAAAACATACATTTGTATACACTAAACGTCAGTAATCACAATTTATTATCATAAAATTCAAGAAATGGATAACTACACAGATTCTATTTCCTCAACAAGTAGAGTGAGTTCATGCTTCTGGATTTGTTTGTTAATAAACAACTAATTACATTTATGCAAGGTTCTTTTTAAAGTGACATCTTATAGTAATGAAAACTCTGATTATAAAAGAGAAACAGTAAGCTAGTATTTACTCTTGCGATTATGACATGCTATTAAAATAATTTATCCTCCTGCAATTTGTTTCATTTCTGTGTGCCTTAGTTAACTGTATAACTAAACTTAAATGGATTCCACCCAAATATATGTAAATATCACTGGAGATCCAAATAAAAATATTTTCATAGCAAATTATACTCATTCCTCTGTATGTACCCTGCAGTAGCAAAGGATCTGTACTTACTCTTGCCTGTATATTATCATCAAGTTTCACATTATAAAAAAGACTTTACTTTGAATCCTGAAGTTACTGAAAAACTCCTGCCCTACATGCGACTTCTATGAAGCCTTTTCCTTTAATGACATTATCTCTGCATACAATTTCAGAGACTGTGATGGCATTTTTTCAGTATTGTATTTCAAAGATGTTGGCACTTTTCATATTCTCTTACTGTTCTTTGAGGCTTATTCAAAAGCTCAGTCATAAATGCCCAGATAGTCTTCTGTATCTGTAATTACATTAAATAGAAAGCCCACTACTTTTTTTTCACTAAAAAATACTTTCTTCAACATGTTAGCTACTTCCTGCTATTCAGTCAGAGCAGAAGCCTAACCGAATTCAAGTCTGAACTCCTTAGTTAACATCCATTCTCTACAATATACTTTACCATATTTCTTATCCCCATTGTGCACTCATGAGAGGAAACAAAACTGATTTCTTCACCACCCACAATCAAGCTCTCCAGAATCCCCAACAGCTACCTGTGACCATAGACAATGCAGTGCACTCTGAAAAGGCAGGCCAGGACCACATGCTCCTGGGGTGAAAGGGAACATCATCTAATCCAACCACCAATTCAGTACAACACAATTTCTCCCAAGAAGAGGCCATGAAAACAATGCTTGAACAGCTCATGAAGAATCAGGAGAATTGTAGAAGTGGAGAGCACCAACAGAGAAGTACTCCTCCTACAAGGATAAAAATCTGCACGGCAAAATCTAAAGAAAAGAAAGGTCAAATCTAAATTTAGAGGACCATTTCAACCTGAAACTAATGTTATACCCTCCAGAGCCTACCCAAAAATTACAGTTCAGAGTTAACCAGAATAGAACTGTAGCCATCTGATCACTATTAAACCAAACCAAAGCTTCCTTTATAGCATTCCTATCTCAAGATTAGTTTTTCTCTTTAGAGCAAAGAAATCTTATACTCAAGGGTTAACCACAGCTTTAACAAGTTAGCCTTAAACAGAGGAAAGTTTAGGGAAAAAAGGAAAAGGGAATTTGAAGCTTACAGCTTTAGAAGATATGCCATTCCACCTTTCTTCTGGAGAGCAGAAAACCGCCAAAGACAGAAAACCATGACACCTTTAATTCTGGAGTAACTCAGCTTATTCAGTCACCCCTTAGAAACTTTACATGGGAACTTTCAATAAAAATATAATAAACTTTAAAACCTTGGCATGTGCAAACTATCGGATCAACTGCCTAGATTTCAAGCCTGCATAAAGACTGAATACACCTGAAATTACACATCTAGGATACTAATAGTTACAGCCCACAATGATTATTTGCATCATTCTACCACTAGTTTGACAGTGTTGCCATTAAAAATGGAGAAGAATTACTTTTCAACTATCAATGAATTTTAGCCTGCTATCACTATGTGGGATTCTCACATTATGGGAAAGAAGAACAGCTCTTCATGAAATTAGTTCTTATCTTAAAAGCTTAAGTTAAGATCCTGAACAAAGGTAAAAGAAATTAAAGTAATTTTCAAAGAAAAACCTGTCAACATATTCCAAGCATCCTGAAGAACACTCAGATTTCAGTTTCACAATATAATGAGCTTTCACAATTGAAAGTTACAATTGCTCATGCATAATGACTATGTGAAGGGAATAAAACTAAAATATTATAATGCACCCTATGACTTACTGGGCAAGTAGAACTTTAAAGCAAAAAACATAATAAAAAATTTTAAAAAAGAGGTCCAAAGAAGAAAAATGAGTTGGAACACAACACAGGCAATATTGACTAATCAAGAGGATTTAGGGCCCACATATGTACAAACCACCACTTCCAATGCTGTACTTCCCAGCTGAGGGTTGTTTCCTCCAGTGCCATCAAACCTGCTTCCACTGCCACTTCTGGAGTCCTGATTTCATCCTTCCTGCCAGAATTTCAGAAGCTAGGAACAATATCCCATTACCAGAAGTACTATAATTCTACTTCACTATGCATTAAATGGGCTTTTATGGGCTAGTCTAAGAACTTAACCAACATTGTAATTTCATTTCCATAAGAAAATATATTCTGAGTTTAAAAGTACAAAAAAAAATACTTTGGGTACAGCTGTCTATACAAAGTTATTGTTTATTAGAGCCAATCAACACAATAATATATTTCTTTTGCAAAGTTAAATCTGACACTCTCCTAGGATCTTTCACTATTAACTTTAGTTTTTTTAAATTAAACCAAGCCAAGTATCTTATTCTCAACTAGCACAAAAGGGCAAAAACTGATTAAAAATTCACAATAACTACATCCAATAACTTACAAAATGCTCAGGATCCACAGCCCTCACTCTTATGTAATTCTACAGCAGAATAAACCATTTAGCACAAAACTACCATGGAAGCCTGTATTGATTGTTTTGCAGTAATTAGTTTTGGATTAGGTTTCTATGTTTTCAAATACTAAGTTTTGTAAAAAATAGAGTCAACATATTGCAATAAGTCATTTATTAACAGAATTGTATATAAAAAGAAACCTGTCTATCCATAAAAGACTCTGTGATGAGGTAGGGCTAAAGTAGAGCAGATGGTTGTTTAGACAAAGGGACGATTTATATCATAAGAGACTTTGAGAACCTGTAATATGTATTTATTTTCAGTCCACTTCAAAAATCTATTTTGAGGACTCCTTTACTTCCCTTTATTTCCCAAACTCCTTTGAAGATCAAGAGCACACTGGAAGGGCTTCCCTGGTGGCTCAGTGGTTAAGAATCCACATGCCAATGTAGGAGACACGGGTTCGAGCCCTGGTCCAGGAAGATACCACATGCCGCGGAGCAACTAAGCCTATGTGCCACAACTACTGAGCCTATGCTCTAGGGCCCGAGAGCCACAACTGCTGAAGCCCATGCTCCTAGAACCCGTGCTCCGCAACAAGAAAAGCCACCGCAATGAGAAGCCCACGCACTGCATCGAAGAGTAGCCCCTGCTCGCTGCAACTAAAAAAAGCCTGCAAGCAACAATGAAGACCCAATGCAGCCAAAACTAAAATAAATAAATATTTTTTTTCTAATGAGCAGACTGGAAGGTGGTTTTAAAGAAAAAAGAGGGGGAAAGTTTAACAAAAAAAAAAAAATTCAAGGCTCAGATCACAAAAAGAGGAAGGAGAAAAGGACAGAATAATCTATAATAAGTCATTTTGTAAACCACTGGGACCTAATCAAACTTATAAGCTTTTGCACAGCCAAGGAAACCATAAACAAAAAGATAATCTACGGACTGGGAGAAAATATTTACAAACATTGCGATTGACAAGGGCTTATTTTCTAAAACATACAGACAACTCATACAACTCAATAATGACAACAACAAAAGCCCAGCCACGTGAAAGGATGCTCAACATCACTAATGATTAGAGAAATGCAAATCAAAACTACAGTGAGGTATTCCACTCACACCGGTCAGAATGGCTATCATCAAAAAATCTACAAACGATAAATGCTGGAGACGGTACAGAGAAAAGGGAACCCTCTTGCACTGTTGCTGGGAATGTAAATTGATACAGCCACTATGGAGAACAGTATGGAGGTTCCTTAAAAATCTAAAAATAGAACTACCATACAACCCAGCAATCCCACTACTGGGCATATACCCTGAGAAAACCATAATTCAAAAAGAGTCATGTACCACAATGTTCACTGCAGCTCTATTTACAATAGCCAGGACATGGAAGCAACCTAAGTGTCCATCGACAGATGAATGGGTAAAGAAGATGTGGCACGTATATACAATGGAATATTACTCAGCCATAAAAGGAAATGAAACTGAGTTATTTGTAGTAAGGTGGATGGACCTAGAGTCTGTCATACAGAGTGAAGTAAGTCAAAAGAAAAACAAATACCGTATGCTAACACATATATATGGAATCTAAAAAAAAATAAAATAAAAGGTTTTGATGAACTTAGGGGCAGGACAGGAATAAAGACGCAGATGTAGAGAATGGACTTGAGGACACGGGGAGGGGGTACGGTAAGCTGGGACGAAGTGAGAGAGTGGCATGGACATATATACACTACCAAATGTAAAACAGATAGCTAGTGGGAAGCAGCCGCATAGCACAGGGAGATCAGCTCGGTGCTTTGTGACCACCTAGAGGGGTGGGATGGGAGGGTGGGAGGGAGACGCAAGAGGCAGGAGATATGGGGATATATATGTATACGTATAGCTGATTCATTTTGTTGTACAGCAGAAACTAACACTACATTGTAAAGCAATTATACTCCAAAAAAGATGTTAAAAAAAAAAGACCTTACATATTGGACTCTGAGCTTGGTTAAGTGACTGACTGATGCAGACACAAAGAGATAAAAGGGAGTGAGTACAGGTGACGCAGCTCACACATGGCCCAAATGGTATGGCACAAGCGAGCAGAAAATTCCTCACAGAACTCAACCATCTTTAAAGTGTCCTTGTCTCACCTGAGTAGCTCTTCTGTGTCTGTCAATAGCTGCCATCAGCAACTCCAGCTCTCATCGGAGGCCATAAAAATGATTAGATTTCTTAACAAGAAGGTTGACTAAACGTAAGCCATTTACACTTCAAAAAACAGGTGAAGGGCAAAAGTGTAATGTCAGACTTTATCTCAAGTATTGTTCCTACCTGGGAAGTGGAAACAATAACTCGTCTCCTAACAGTCATAGAAAGGGTGAATTTATGATGGATTTCAAGTATACCATACTACAGTATGCATAATCCTTTCAGTTTTCTCATATCACAGAAAAATTCAAACTTCAGCTGAACCATTAGTTTCTATGAATGGCATTAGCATGAAGCAGCACATGTGAAGGGGTCCCTTAACATTAGATCTTTTTCTTTTTGGTGGGGGGAGGCTGCATTGGGTCTCTGCTGCTGCGTGTGGGCTTTCTCTAGTTGCGGCGAGCAGGTGCTACTCTTCGTTGCAGTGCACGGGTTTCTCAGTGCAGTGGCTTCTCGTTGTGGAGCACGGGCTGTAGGCGTGCCGGCTTCAGTAGTTGCAGCGTGTGGGCTCAGCAGTTGTGGCTCGCGGGCTCTAGAGCGCAGGCTCAGTAGTTGTGGTGCACGGGCTTAGTTGCTCCGCGGCATGTGGGATCTTCCCAGACCAGGGCTTGAACCCATGTCCCCTGCATTGGCAGGCGGATTCTTAACCACTGCGCCACCAGGGAAGTCCCAAGATTTTTTTTTTTTTTAATTAACAAGAATTACTGCAGGCACATGGCAACATATCCACTGAAACAGGCAACACTAATTCAGATAGGTGAGTTGATAATAGGCAATAGAGAACTTTGAAAAACCAACTGCTCCTATGATAATAGTAATTTGAATCAAGAAAGAGACAGCAGAAATTAAAGAGGTAAACTATTGTATAGTTTTGAACAAAAACTGTATAAAGTTTCCACCAGGCTTCAAAACTTATCTGGTTTTGAAAACTATAAAAGCCATTGGCACTAGACGCCTATAAATTCCCATCAGCATCTCATTTCTCCCCAGGCTTGCTCTATTCCTGATATTCCTATGTCAATGTTCCTAGCCTTTCAAGTCTATCACAAACATATCAGCTTCTTTTACCCACCATTCCTTGCATACCTCATCAATCCCAAATGCATCCTGTCCTACTTGCAAATTTCAGAATTAAAATTTTTATAAAATTTATAAATTAAAAAATTTTGAACTTGGGGGCAAAACATTTTCAGAATTGACTGCAACACTGCTTCAGATAAAAAGTCACTTCTATAGTTAAAAGGTAATATTTAGCACATGGAGATCAAGCATAAAGAAATTAAAATGCATAAAATTATTTAATTGTTGCCTAAATGTAAAGTTTTTGACCATTATATCTATTTCATCTTATACAAATACAAATCTGGATGGCCCTGGAGGTTCATTCGCCTCCCTCCCTTCCCCCATTTCTGGATCTTTTCAAAGAGCAAGCTCAGCAGGTCAGAGTTAATCAAAGAACAGGCTCAGATGAGCTGCCGCCAAGGAGCCAAGGCTCCCACTTGCACCAACCAGAAGTTCCTACCGTGAGAGAGTCACCTAGAGGTTCCAGCAAAGATGTGGGACATTATGGGGTGAAGTTCCTCTCCTGGAGCGACCTCCAAGACACGTCCCAGGCCAGAGGTGCCAGCCTAAGCACCTCTCTGCAGGATGGGAGCCTGGGGAGTCACATGTGCTCTATTTCTCTGCTTGTACATTTGTCCCCAGTAAACACTAGGTAACCACTACACTGTGCATTGTGTAGTCTGGGGCATGTGTGTCCCGCCCACTTTGTCCCTTTTCCTGCCAGGCTCTATGCTGTTTTCCAGATGCATTTTTACTTTTAAAGCTCACAGCCTGTGATACATCATTTACACATCAGGAAACTGAGTTCAAAGAAATTTAAAATTATCTACTTATTCACCTTTTAAATTAATGACGAGATAAGAACATAACTGGTGCTAGAGTGTAAATTTCCAAAGTTTAAAAATATGACTTTCGGGGCTTCCCTGGTGGCACAGTGGTTGAGAGTCCGCCTGCCGATGCAGGGGACACGGGTTCGTGCCCCGGTCCGGGAAGATCGCACATGCTGCGGAGCAGCTGGGCCCGTGAGCCATGGCCGCTGAGCCTGCGCGTCCGGAGCCTGTGCTCCGCAACGGGAGAGGCCACAGCAGTGAGAGGCCCGCGTACCGCAAAAAAAAAAAAAAAAAAAAAAAAAAAAAAATGACTTTCATAAAATGAACAATGCCAAAGGTATTATTCAACTCATTAACTAACGGCGGTAACAGTTCAATTTTGAATAGACACAAGATTACTAAAATGAATTCGCTAATAGATGCAAAAATGGTGACTCCATTATAAGAAGGATTCGAGAAATAAACACCAAAGCACTCAGGGTGCCTCAGTGAACTAACAGAAACAATGAACAAACATTACTTAGGTCTTTGGACTTAACTGCTTAACAAAAAGGAACAATTAGGCATTTCCTTTCGCCTAGTGGCACCGTGAAAAAATTACTGATACATTAAGAGTGCCATAAACAGAAAGAAAATTTAGAAATCTCTGCTACAGGGCAATAAAATATCAGGGGCTCTCTCTTTTTCGGCGTTTAAATCAACTGTAGCTCTACTGGATAAAAACTATGCATTATGATGGATAAGAATCATTCACACAACTATCAGTCACAACTTCTACCCCGACGGAGTTGCCGAACAGCTCAGACAAAAGAAAATGAGTAAAAAGTATACACCCCAAATATAGTCACTGGAGGGTCCACAAAGACAAGCCCAGTACTCCACTGAAAAGACACCAGGTAATCTCTTTTGCTCATTTTCAAGTCTTGAACAAGTTTTCCCAACTCAGATTACAGAAGGTAGTAGCAGAAGTAAAGCAAAAATCATAGGAGATGGGAGGGGAGCAAGGGCAGCTACAATCCAGGAGTATTTTCATCAAGAATTGCAGAGTATGCATTGCCAGCAAGGACGTACTACAAGGGACAGTCTGTTATGTGGCTATTGGACACATAATGGTACAACCTTTCTGGAAAGCCATTTGTAACATGTACTAGAAACTGTAGGGACTCAGATCTTTGATTCCGTAATTCCACTCTCAGAAATTTTCCTTCAACATATAATGTGGACCACGATATAATCTATCTCACAGCATTAATTACAAAAGTAAAACATGTGGAATAACTTAAGTAGATTTCCCAGCTTAAATATTCTTTCCAGAAACCCTGTAAGTCTCAAATCCTTTCTTTGCAATCCACTTAATACACAGGATTTCCTCTATGATGTCGCTTATCACACTGCACTCTAACTTCTGATTTTCACATCTATTTGCTCTATTAGGCTATAATCTCCATAAAGGCCTGGATCACGTATTTCAGTTGCATGGATTTAGCATGATGCCACATGTATAGTAGGCACTAAAAGGTTGGCTCAATGAAATTATTATACAGCCTGAAATACGTATATGTTTCCTCTGTGGAGATGAAAAAATAATTACAAGTATTAGCAACATCAAAACAAAATTATGTCAGAGAAAAGCCTCAGGTTATATCCCAACTACATTGACAGACCATCAGAATCATTTGCATATATTTTGAAAAGCACAAACTGCCAACAGAGGGGACATGCACCACAGTTACTGCTGATGCAGAGAAAGAGATCACAGCGGCACACCAAGGGGAGCCAATCTCTGCCACTGTGTATATGTCCTGAACGCATGATCACACGAGGCATTTCCACAGACAACAATAAAGCGCTGAAGAAAACCACCGTATGCTATTAGCTTAAAGCAAGTTTGAATAACGATAAATATTATCCTTAAATGTGATGGAGATTGTTTTAATTATGCAAAAAAGGAATCTGATATGTTTCTCAGGTCAGTGCTTCTCAAACTTTAAGGAGCATAAGACTCATGTAGGGGTCTTGTTAAAATGCAGATTCTTATTGTGTCAGTCCAAAGTGGGGCCTGAGATTTGGCATTTCTTACAAGTCCCAGGTAATACCAATAGTGCTAGGATAGGGACTTCAATCTAAGTAGCAAGGTCTCATACAAGGAAATTCATAAATGTAAAGAAGGGTATGAAAAGCTCCATTCTCCTGGGGTTTTTTTGGGAATCCTAAAGCACTGTTCTCTCCTCTGATGATTTATCAAAACCCTTCTGATCAGGATTCTCAATATCCTGCAAATGCTACAGTTTAAAATAATGGAAAACACAGAAATGGAAGAGAGGTCATCCCTCCAGATCCCAGGGAAATTAAAAAGATATTAAAAGAATAAAATGAACTCTATGCCCATAAATTTTTGATAATCTAGATGAAATGGACGTATTCCTTGAAAGTCTGCCAACACTCACACAAGAAGAAATAAATGATCTGAAGAGGTCTACATCTATTAAAGAAATTGAATCAATAATAACCTTGCAAAAGAGAAAGCATGAGACCCAGATGGGTTCACTGGTGAATTCTACGAAATATTTAAGGAGAAAATCATACAAATTCTATACAATCTCTTTCATAGGATAGAAGCAGAAGGAATACTTTCCTAACTCATTCTATGAGGCCCCCATTACCCTAATGCTAAAACCAGACAAAGATATTACAATAAAACTACAGATCTCTCGTGATCATACACGCAAAAATCCTCAAGAATATATTAGCAAATTGAATCCAAAAAATGTATGGAGAGAATTATATACCACAACCAAGTGGGATTTATTTCAGGTATGCAAGACTGATTCAAAAATCAATTAATGTAATCCATCACATCAGCGGACTAAAAATGAAAAATAACATGATCATTTCACTACATACAGAAAAAACATCTGGAAAATCCAACGCCCATTCATGATAAAACCTCTCAGTAAACTAGGGATAGAGGGGAATGTTCCCAACTTAATAAAGACTATCTCCAAAATACCTACAGCAAACATCACACTTAATGGTGAGAAACTCAAAGCTTTCCCAGTGTGGTATCAGAAATAACAGACAAATATATCAAAGGAAAATAATAAAGAGCCCAGAAATAGACCCTCATAAATACAACTTATCTTTATCAAAGGAATAAAGGCAATACAATGGAGCAAAGACAGTCTCTTCAACAAATGGTTCTGGAACAACTGGACATACACATACAAAAATATGAATGTAGACACAGACCTTACAGCCTTCACAGAAATCAAATGAAAATGGATCAAAGACCCAAATGTAAAATACAAAACTTCAAAATTACTAAGACATAAGAAGTAAACCTAGATGACTATGCATATGGTGATGCCTTCTTAGGTACAACAACTAAAAGCACAATCCATGAAAGAAAAAATTAATAAACTGGTCTTCCTTAACATTAAAAACTTCTACTCTTGGGCTTCCCTGGTGGCACAGTGGTTGAGAGTCCGCCTGCCCATGCAGGATACACGGGTTCGTGCCCCGGTCCGGGAAGATCCCACATGCCGCGGAGCGGCTAGGCCCGTGAGCCATGGCCGCTGTGCCTGCGCGTCTGGAGCCTGTGCTCCGCAACGGAAGAGGCCACAACAGTGAGAGGCCCGCGTACCGCAAAAAGAAAAAAAAAAAAAACTTCTGCTCTGCAAAGGACAATGTCAAGAGAATGAGAAGACAAGCCACAGCCTGGTAGTAAATATTTTCAAAAGGTAGATCTGATAAAGGACTTTTCTTCAAAATATACAAAGAAACATTTAAAACTCAACAATAAGAAAACTCAATTAAAAAATGAGCCAAAGACCTTAACAAAGGCCTCACCAAAACAAGTTATACATGTGCCAAATAAGCACATGAAAACAAGCTCCACATCGATCATCATCAGGGAAACACATGTTAAAACAATACCACAGACACAACTACACACCTATGAGAATGGCCAAAACCTAGAACACTGACAACACCAAATGCTGGTGAGGAAATGGAGCAACAGGAACTCTCATTCATTGCTGGTGGGACAGTAAAACTTACAGCCCCTTCGGAAGATAGCTGGGTGGTTTCTTACAAAACTAAACTTTATCTTACCCTATGATTCAGCAATCACATTCCTCGGTTTTTACCCAAAGGTGTTGAAAACGTATGTCCTCACAAAAACTGCACATGGATGTTTATCACAACTTTATTCATAACTGTTAAAACTCAGAAGCAACCAAGAAGTCTTTCAGTAGGTGAATGGGTAAACTGTGGTACATCCAGATCATGGAATATTATTCAGTGCTAAGGAGAAATGAGCTATCAAGCCATGAGAAGACATGGAGGAACCTTAAATGCATATTAATAGGTAAAAGAAGCCAATATGAAAAAACTACATACTGTATGATTCTAACTATATGACATTCTGGAAAAGGCAAAATTATGGAAAAAAATTTAAAAATCAATGTGGGGGGGATAAATATGCAGAGCACAAAGGATTTTAGGGCAGTGAAAATGCTCAGTTATGATTCTATAAGGATATATTTCATTATACATTTGTCCAAACCCATCGAATGTACAACACCAAGAGTGAACCCTACAGTAAACTATGGACTTCGGTGATTTTGATCTATCACTGTCGGTTCATCATCTGTGATAAATGTACCACTCTGGTGGAGGATGCTGACAATGGGGGAAGCTACCTATGCATGTGTAGGGGGTCTATGAGAACTCTATACATGAGAACTCTATACATACTCTCTATACATGAGAGTTCTATGAGAACTCTCAATTTTGTTGTAAACCTGAAACTACCCTAAAAAAAATAAAGTCTTTTTTTTTAAAAAAAATGGAAAACAGGCTCTCAGTAAGT